>NW_008708332.1:332022-333039 GCF_000327385.1 Lottia gigantea
AAAAAAAAAAATTTTGGCCTTAAAAAAAAAAGCCCCCCCCCCCCCCCCCCCCCCCCCCCCCCCCATTTCATTTCTAGCATTTATTACTCCTATTACAATTCCTATAAAAATAAATTTATTTGTGGTTGGTTATTGGTGGTTATGATTTAACATGGGTGTGATACTAGATTTTATCTCATTCTATCTTAACAGGTGAGACATTTCACAGTCTTATCTGACTCTTAGATCTTACTAAATATCAGATCTAACATTAGTAGTTCTTATAAAATTTAGGAAACTACAAACTTCATAATATCATGTTGGAGGTTGCAATGGGTTTTGAGGTCACAAAACCAGATTTAACACTTGTATTTTAAGGGTCACCATGACATTTAAGCAAACTTGGGCAAATAATCCAAACCCTGGATAAAAATATCAGATCTAATGTCTAAATTAAATAGGCCTACTACTGATACAATAATAACAAGGGGTGGAAGTTGTTATCAGGTAGATATTCTGAGCCCGGGCTCTAGTGTTAGAATATCTTGTAAAATATCAGATCTAATGTCTAAATTAAATAGGCCTACTACTGATACAATAATAACAAGGGGGTGGAAGTTGTTATCAGGTAGATATTCTGAGCCCGGGCTCTAGTGTTAGAATATCTTGTAAAATATCAGATCTAATGTCTAAATTAAATAGGCCTACTACTGATACAATAATAACAAGGGGGTGGAAGTTGTTATCAGGTAGATATTCTGAGCCCGGGCTCTAGTGTTAGAATATCTTGTAAAATATCAGATCTAATGTCTAAAATAAATAGGCCTACTACTGATACAATAATAACAAGGGGGTGGAAGTTGTTATCAGGTAGATATTCTGAGCCCGGGCTCTAGTGTTAGAATATCTTGTAAAATATCAGATCTAATGTCTAAATTAAATAGGCCTACTACTGATACAATAATAACAAGGGGGTGGAAGTTGTTATCAGGTAGATATTCTGAGCCCGGGCTCTAGTGTTAGAATATCTTGTAAAAG
>NW_008708332.1:362276-363757 GCF_000327385.1 Lottia gigantea
CCAAGGGACACCGGGGCACTCAGGTGGCCCTCCCAACAAATGAAATCCTTGCTACATCACTGAGTTGGACATGCCCTTATATTTTTTGAGAGTATTGTTTATTTGGGATATTTATATACAAATAAACCATTTCCAAATTTAACATTATAGATGTTTATTTATTGTTCTAATAAAACAGCTTGTTTGAATCTTTCTTTCCTACCTTCTTTACCTTCTTTACGGTGGTTAGTAAAGGGACATAAATCTACTTGTCTTCTTCTTGATCGTAAAGTATCAAAACTTGTTATCAGCTACAATAACAGTTAATGTTAATCCATATATTTCATGCCCTGTTTTTCTGATAGCATCTGTCTCAGTTATTAGTGGGGTGTGGCCTAGTTGGGAACTGGAGAGGGATTAGTTTCAGCAAAACATTCGTTGAAATTCTGTTGATGAAAATTACTTTAAAATGCACAGAATTTAAAGGTTTATGTTCTATTTCTCTCCTGACTTAGCAATACTTGAGACCCCACCCTTGTATATAAGATACATCTGTTTTCTCTGTGTGATACAGTAATACATGTTAAGAATATTATCATGAAGAAATATAATTCTATCAAGGGAGCTAACCTGTAAGATATTATTAAAGGCTACAGAATACAGTAATATCTTAATATTCAACATGTGTTAGAGATGAATACAAAAAGTAATAATTGTATAGGTCATATAAAACAAGTAGGAAAACTTAACAATTCATCAATGGTTAAACACAGGCCTATGAAAAAAACATAGAGAAATCAATGAAAAAAACATACAGGAATCAAATATCTTACATATATAATGATGCTATTTTGATTCAAAGGTTGCACTACAAGTGGGCAAAGCAATACAAAAAAGGACAGAATACAAAGGACAGTGACAAATTAAACGAAATGACTATTGAATTAAATAAAATTTATAATGAGCATTATATATAAGATACATTTAATTAATATCTCAGTATGACAATTATAGCATAATCTCTGGATTTAGAAGTATCTACATATTAAAATGAATATATTGGATGATAAAGCTTTTATTCTGATATCCAGAGTTCTTTCTATAATTAATATCTTACATTAGGTTCTTGGTTAATTAAACAAAACGTAATAACTCAATATACAGGGAACTTTTATTTCTTAAAAAGCAAAATATAAAGACGCTTAAAACTGTTATTCCCCAAATTCACAATTTATTGAAGAATTTACACTTTTATCAACAAAAAATAGGAGATTTAAACTTCTATTTTCTAAAAAGCACAATAAAGAGAAACTTCAATCTTTTATTTTCAACTTAATGACTAAACAATTGAGCTATCAGAAAGTTATTGTTTTCTCCAATCTGTCAAAAGTGTAAAATAAACTATGAAGGTATAATTAAAGAGTCTTAATGAGCCCCTTTATACTGTTTTAATCTCAACTCTTTATCAATAATAAGGTGTCATCACTACATAGAGAGAGATG
>NW_008708333.1:0-1306 GCF_000327385.1 Lottia gigantea
ATGTTGGAATCTCAGGCTCGTATCTCAGATTTAGTTGAACGAACTGAACGTGCCGAGCAGAATTCGTTACTGAGTACTCAGAAACTGGCCAATACGTCTGCTAATGTTGAGGCTCAGGATAAATCTAAGGTAAGATTTGTTTTATCAAATTTGAAATATTAATGCAATGTTAAAATTTTTAAATAGTTTATGGTAAGATTGTGGTGGTCCATTCAGTGGCGGAGACAAAGGGGGGCAGAGGGGGCAGACGCCCACCTAGCAGCCCCGAAAGCTAGTTTTTCAGGCAAATATCTCATAACTAGGTTAGAAATTTGGGCAATCTCAGATATTTCGCCCTCCCTTCAGGGTTCATTTTAGTTTGAGTTATTGTCCTTGTTCTTTAAAATATATTCATTCTCTGCTCTTTATTACTTTCATTTTGTTGTCCTAGTAACATGACAACTCTCTCACCAACTATTCCGTAATGCATCCTTTGAGAAAGGACTTGCAGAGCAGTAGCAAAAGAATGTACGCTTACAAACTAACCCAGGGATGTAATACTCCATTTCATTTCATGACTAGTAAATATATTTTGAATATATTATCCACAGAATGAAGTAAGAGAAGAATTACAGAAGTTACAGATTAGTTACGCTAGAATAGAGGCAGAATTAAAACATGAAAAACAACGAGCTGACATGCTACAGGAAGACTTACTCGATTCTCAAAAGGTATTTCGTTCATTTTCATCAAAAGTTGAAGTCAATGATATTTATGCTCATGCTTGTCTCATTCAAACCATGAAAACAAGCAGTCCACTTTATTTGTAGGTAGAATAAATAGTGATAGAAACTATACAGAATTAACTTATATTGTGTTGATTACTATTATACCAGTCTAAAATCTCCATTTTCGATTAATGTAGCCAGTCTAGAAGATCTAATTTTGTTGGTTTATAATTCCTTGTAATATCTGTATAATTGTAGGTGAGAACCAGTCTAGAAGCTCTGTGTGCCAATCTGAAATCTACCAGCAGTCATCTAGAAGAGAAACTCAATGTAAGTCATCTCAATCTGTATCACTTTTTAGAAATTGTATCTAACTTACGGTTCCCCTACAATTGAAAGAAACATGCCTTAAAATTTAAACTCTGCTGAATTATACTCATCATATGAATGTTTTATTGCATGACGTTTACTAAAAACTAACACTGAATGTTTTAAAAACAGTTTTGGGGCTTGTTTATAGGACTTGACTCTGACATTGGTCATTCATTGTTGTTTGATACCATTATTTACCAAGCCTGTTGTCGAAATGAAAATCATTA
>NW_008708333.1:4974-6196 GCF_000327385.1 Lottia gigantea
CACCCAAAACTCACAAATTGAATCTTACTTAATTGTAGAATCAGCTAGAAAATGGAAGTAGTACTGAGAAAGACGTGGTAGAACAACTTCGTAAAGAATTAGAAGCTAAATATAGAATGGAGTTAAATCGTAAACTAGATGAGGTCAATCTATATTTAGAAGAACAGAGTCGAGCTCGCGATAAATTAGATAGATCCAGGGGAGATAACGAGAATAAAATTCTATCGGATAAGAAACGTCTTGATGTAAGTATTGGAATGGAATTTGGATGGACTGGATATTATCCATTGAAAAAACAATACAATATTATTATCTATATGGACATTAAAAATAGATATCATGTTGACAAGCCTTAGTATCAAATACCATGTAGGGATTATTTACTAGGAGGTCTGTATAAAAGGGATGATGAGTTGATATACCTTTGTGGGCACATGGAAAGGGATATTGAGTTGACAAATTAAATATTCTAAAAGGGTATGCCTCGATGGCTTTGTGGCATATAGTTAGCTAAATGTCAGCTTGTATGTTGATAGGAAGCTGTCTGTATCACTTTATAAGTTTAAAACGTGACGTCTAGTTAGTATGCGATTCGATAAAAATTGTCATTCATTTGCTCACTTTTACTCTTCAACCAAATTGATACTTTCAGGATGAAAATACGAGTTTAAAGTTGAAGTATGAACAGGCCGTAGCGGCAAGAGAAAGTAAAGAAATAGAATCAAGACGATATCGTGATCTTTACGAGAGTGAAATGAGATGGAGGCTAAGATTAAGCGATCAGTTACAAGAGACGACTGATAAAACTTTAAGTCTCAAATCAAAATTAGCGTAAGTTTAAGACCTTCTCTTTATTGGGCATGCCAAAATGTCAAAAGTGACTATTTACCATCTTTATTTATCAGGAAAAAAATATAATCTCATAATAACTTGATCAGTATTGTTAGTCATGTGACTTGTAACTTACTATTCTTGTAACTTAATATTCTTGTAACTTGTAACTTACTATTCTTGTAACTTAATATTCTTGTAACTTGTAACTTACCATTCTTGTAACTTGTAACTTACTATTCTTGTAACTTACTTGTAACTTACTATTCTTGTAACTTACTATTCTTGTAACTTACTATTCTTGTAACTTACTTGTAACTTACTATTCTTGTAACTTAATATTCTTGTAACTTACTATTCTTGTAACTTGTAACTTACTATTCTTGTAACT
>NW_008708333.1:7284-8884 GCF_000327385.1 Lottia gigantea
ACTGAACATAAAATGATGTTTTTCTTCCAGTTATCTGATTGGTCTATCACTAGTAATTTATTTGAAACTAGTTTTATTAACCAATAAGATTAGAGTATTACCAAAATTGGATTTTTATCTAAGTTGTGTTTTTATGGAAAGGGTCCCTATGGTATTTGTCTTGAAATCCATTTGATATTTGACTGTGATAATAAACTATACGTCCAATATACTATATATAGCAATATAGAGCTTTTAATATTCAACTGTCTATCCAATATACAGCTTTTTAATATTCAACTGTCTATCCAATATAGAGCCTTTTATTCCCCATTGTCTATCCAATATAGAGCTTTTTATTTCCCATTGTCTATCCAATATAGAGCTTTTTCTTCCCCATTGTCTATCCAATATAGAGCTTTTTATTTCACACTGTCTATCCTATATAGAGCTTTTTATTCCCCATTGTCTATCCAATATAGAGCTTTTTATTCCCCATTGTCTATCCAATATAGAGCTTTTTCTTCCCCATTGTCTATCCAATATAGAGCTTTTTATTCCCCATTGTCTATCCAATATAGAGCTTTTTATTCCCCATTGTCTATCCAATATAGAGCTTTTTATTCCCCATTGTCTATCCAATATAGAGCTTTTTATTCCCCATTGTCTATCCAATATAGAGCTTTTTATTCCCCATTGTCTATCCAATATAGAGCTTTTTATTTCACACTGTCTATCCTATATAGAGCTTTTTATTCCCCATTGTCTATCCAATATAGAGCTTTTTATTCCCCATTGTCTATCCAATATAGAGCTTTTTATTCCCCATTGTCTATCCAATATAGAGCTTTTTATTTCACACTGTCTATCCAATATAGAGCTTTTTATTCCCCATTGTCTATCCAATATAGAGCTTTTTATTCCCCATTGTCTATCCAATATAGAGCTTTTTATTCCCCATTGTCTATCCAATATAGAGCCTTTTATTCCCCATTGTCTATCCAATATAGAGCTTTTTATTCCCCATTGTCTATCCAATATAGAGCTTTTTATTCCCCATTGTCTATCCAATATAGAGCTTTTTATTTCCCACTGTCTATCCAATATAGAGCTTTTTATTCCCCATTGTCTATCCAATATAGAGCTTTTTATTTCACACTGTCTATCCTATATAGAGCTTTTTATTCCCCATTGTCTATCTAATATAGAGCTTTTTATTCCCCATTATCTATCCAATATAGAGCTTTTTATTCCCCATTGTCTATCCAAAATAGAGCCTTTTATTTCACACTGTCTATCCAATATACAGCTTTTTATATCCAACTGTCTATCCAAAATACTGTCTATTCAGTGTATTCCTACTTTTCTGAACCATCCAATATACAAACTACTACTAGTTTGAAACTAGAACTACAATCTGACCATTCAAAGAAGCCTATCTTTATTACTCTTCCATCCAATTTATAAACCTGAACTTTCAACTGTTATATAGCAATATATAGGCCTTCTTGTGTTGTCTCTTTCATCCTAAGTAGAATTACTTTTGTTTGCTGTTCTGCCCAATGTACGGCTTACTTTTCTATTTCTTCCAAATATTAAATTACAGCATTTTACAAAGCAC
>NW_008708334.1:0-1098 GCF_000327385.1 Lottia gigantea
ATGTGAAATATTAACTTTTTATGACATTTTATATTATGTCATACCAGGATTTTTAAAAAATCATTCTATTATTGACATGTTAGAGGAAAAATTCCCTGATTTAAATAAAGACAGGGTTATAGAGACCTATAATCACATCAAGCAGTCATTACCACAAAAATGGACAGACATTATAAACTTTTGTTCATTTGTAGTCCATACTGGTGAAAATTCCTTTAATATTAGTGGTAACAATGTTCCATATGACCAATTGACTTCCAAATTTTGCTACAAAGCACTGATAAAATTAAA
Source organism: Lottia gigantea (assembly GCF_000327385.1). NCBI lineage: Eukaryota > Metazoa > Mollusca > Gastropoda > Lottiidae > Lottia > Lottia gigantea. The sequence continues at coordinate 292 of NW_008708334.1, forward strand.
AGATGTAATTCCAACTGGAGTCAAGTATTGGGAGAAGCAAAATTTGGAAGTCAATTGGCCTGTTACATGGGCTAACATCTTTAACAACTATAAAACACCAAAAATGATCAACTTAGACTTTAAAATTGCCCATAATGTCATATGGAACATGGTTAAACTTAAAAGAATAGGTAAAGTCGATGGAGAGATGTGCCCAGTTTGCAATGATGAGCCTGAATCCACGGAACATCTCTTCGTCGACTGCCTAGATCTTAGCATTTTTACATATCTTATTCAACAAATGTTGCTTGATATTTTACCGTTTAGTTTTACTTACCATGATTTTAAATGCTTTATCCTTTTTGGACTTCAATCTTTTAATAAATCCATTCCAAAGGAACTTTTAAACATAATTTTATCCTGTGCAAGGCAGACTATTTATATTAGAAGGAACCTGCATATAGAAAACCCTCAATGCAATATAGATCTTGTCCTTTTATATAAAAATATTTTAGCTAATGCATTAATCTATTTGAAACAATTTTATCCTAGACATGCTTTTATCCAAAAGTTTATTCTACCTTCTTGTTTTATTAATATCACTCTTGACAATTCAATTAACATTGAATTTTCATAGTTTTATTTTATAAGTGTATATATATACCTTTTATATATTTTAACATGTTTTTAAAGTACCTACCATCTTAATTCATCAGTATGGACTAGTCTCTATAACCCTATAGCTTANAACAGTAGTAATAATAGCCTATACATTCCTTTATATGTTGTGTCAACACTAGCAGACGATGCCCTAGTTTTTACTAGAGC
>NW_008708334.1:7775-8876 GCF_000327385.1 Lottia gigantea
TCGTGGGTTCGAGCCCCACGTTGGGCGATGTTATTTTTCCTGTCGTAATCAAACTTTTTTGAAAATTTCTGTGCCCTACAACTCTCAGAGTGCTGACAAGCAAACATTTTAACGAATTGGAGTAACCTGGTTTCGTGGTGTAGTGGTTATCACGTCTGCTTAACACGCAGAAGGTCACGAGTTCGAGCCTCGTCGAAACCTCGGATTATTTTATTTTTTGACCATTTTTCAAAACTAGGATATAAAATATGCTGTGTGTGCTTGATATAATTCTTCAGTTGTCTAACACAATTGCAGTGCATGGTTCGATTTAAGGATGAATCCCGCTACCATCAGGACGTATCTTGTCGGGGGTGTAGCTCAAATGGTAGAGCGCTCGCTTAGCATGCGAGAGGTACCGGGATCGATACCCGGCATCTCCAAGCTTAATTTTTTTTCTTAATGCTGCACACTTGCTGCTACTCTGGAGGAGAAAATACCGCTCGCCCTTTTTCTAAACAATTTAATTTACTATCTCCTGTTTAAGAAATAAGAAAGAGAAGAAGCAAATAAGTAAGAAAATGTACCGATGAGTGAGGAAAGGTGGCAAGGAATGTGATGCCCAGGCTGGTAGATTTGTTACCTGCCCACAGCTGAGCCCTAACCCTAACCCAAACCCCCAGATTTGCAAGATGCGGCCTATACGGTAGTCAGGCCACAACGGTTCTATGGTGTAATGGTTAGCACTCTGGACTTTGAATCCAGCGATCCGAGTTCGAGTCTCGGTAGAACCTTACTGTTTTTATTTTTAAAGGTTTGGACAGTCTGATTCGTCGTGTTTCTTGCCTACAGGTTCATTAATTCAGCAGCATTTCGTCTACTTGGGGTGGAATTTTCCCAGCTCCAGTGTCTCTTGGCTGTCTCCGTAGCGCAGCGGATAGCGCGCTGGACTTCTAATCCAGAGGTCGCGGGTTCGAATCCCGCCGGAGATGAAATTCAGAGAATATCTCTGTAATATTTTTAGTATAATTTCATCTAAAACTGCTGTGCACATAACTACTTAGATACCCCAATGTTTTCTTCGTAGGTAAAACAAAACAGATCTCTGGCTCCTATGGGGCT
>NW_008708335.1:0-1234 GCF_000327385.1 Lottia gigantea
ATGAATCTATATAGTTGCTATTTCTATTTTATATACAAATCATTGTAGACTGGCTGTATTTATATTTTATATCAGACGCAGCTAATGAACTTATCACATGAAGAAATATATCAATCAATAAGTCAGTTAGAATTAGACAGTCAGAATTAGTCAGTCAGAATTAGACAGTCAGAATTAGACAAGGATAAGCATCAGTCTAATAAGAATTTGGCTTTCGTTCTGTTTTTTAGTTAAGGTCTAAAGACTGCCCTCTTAAACATTCCTCAAAATAACCCCTTAACCTAACTGATGTCATCTGCTTTAACCAATCAAATTCATTCACACTCTCACAAAAATGCCAGCGGTCGAGAGGGAAGAAATTTGATTGGTTAAAAGGTCATTTTGAAGAATGATAAAGAGGCCAGCATTTAGAACCTAACTTAAATAAAAAGTAAAAGCGAGTAAAAAAGGAACGAATTAGATTAGAATATGATGAACATACTAATATTGTTGATTCTCCTAGAAACAAACCTCGACTGTAATTACTAGCTTTGTAAATATTGATTAGATTTATTTATTTTGTTGTTGTATTATTTTAATTGTGTTTATGTTTTTTTCTGATAATGAAGGGTTTTGTCGATATGTATGCCTGAAGATTGCACAGCGTGAGACTCAGAGTTACATGTTTCTGTTTTAATACCTCTATATCGCTCTGCAATAGACCTTTTCACGATAAAAGCCGCGCATGCGCATAAATACCCTTGAGTGGCAAGCCGTCTGTTTACATTCGATACAAGATGGCGTCCATCGATAAATTGAGAAAATTGAAACTAACTGATTTGAGAGTTCTTGCAATCGAGAAAGGGATAGATGCCAATGGTAAAAAGAAACAGGAGTTGATAGAAGACTTGTTAAACAGCCAGGTTCCAACTTCGGTTTTGACACCCGTACATAACCAGTCAACACCCGTCATCAATCCAACGCCAACCAAGTCTGCCACCAACGTCAACGATAAAGAGAACCTGCCTCCCTTTCATCGAGTCAAATATCTGCCGCAACTACCTTACGTAAAAGTTTTGTTTACGATGATTTACGATTTCCTGATAACGAGAGCAACAGAGTCAGGTGGAAGTGCTAATAATTTTAAAGGACTTGACAAGGCAGTCAAACACCATGATGCAGGAGACGTGAAAAACATTTCACATGCAAAGGTACGTAATCGTCCAACTAATATATGACATCAATTGTTTATGGT
>NW_008708335.1:5177-10797 GCF_000327385.1 Lottia gigantea
ATTGTGGACCATATTGGAGGTTGGCCGTCAAATTGGGAAAAATCTTTTTTTACAAGAATTAATTCGAGCAATTTTCAGCCATTTTAACCCTTCAGCTTCGAGGAACTTTTCACACATTGGACCAAAAGACCTTTCAGTACATTAGATCCCATGCCCTGAAGCTATGCTCGTTATGTGTAGGGGTGAGGAAAGGTGGGTGTGTGTGTAGAAAAATCCAAGGTATTCCTTCTGCCAATAAATAACGTTCAATTCAGATTAAATTTTTAATTGTCAGGTAATACTGAAGTTTATCATTATTTTTTATATTTCTTGTTTTTTAAAACTTAAGGGTTGAGAATAGTGTATTGAATTATAGAGTAAAGATTTGACAATCATGTTTTCTGTTTTCAGGTGTGTCAACAGATAAATTACGCTAGAAATCTTTACGATGATGAAACACATACCCTGATACAAACTGATAATAACAGTGGAATAAAATAGATATCTAGTTAGTATCATTGGACAATATCTAGAAACTTTTACGATGACAAAACTCTTTTACAGATGGAACAAAATAGTAAAAAATATAGATATTTAGAGATTTAAAAAACCTCAGAAATTAGTCAATTGTAGGATGATCTATGATTCTTTACTACGGATGGATGGACCATGACGGTGAAAATATAGATATTTAGATATTAGATAGCCTTAAAAAATATCGGTTGTGACATTATTTTGAAAAGGTGTTGGAGTGATGATGTCACGGTCTTTTAAATATATTATATGGTAGGAATTGATATTGGATTATTTCAAAACATCTGGTGTGGTATTATCAGGAAATGCTAATAAAAATAAAAGATAGAAAATCATTAATGAAGCTCTGAGATCGAGTTTTCTAGAAATAACAGACATTCCATAAATCTCCATAAAATTTTCTTATAGACTAGAGTTCATCTCATGCTTCTAACAGATGTTTCAGATACACAATCCTCATTAGGACAGCTAGTTTGGGTACTGGACATAAACTTTCCATCACAAGATTGCTAGTCTATTGCGGTCAGCACGTGCTTCAGATACACAATCCTCATCAGGACAGCTTCGAGATTAACTTTCCAATATAGTACTTAATATTAGCTAATTGACTAGAGCTCATATTATGCAGCCAAGATGTTTCAGATACCCAGTGCTCTCCAGGGCGACAACTGTTTTGATGTTAACATTCCTGTATCGGACTGTGGTGATTGAGCAATAATTCTCTGAACAGGAGAGAGAAATCAATAAGAGAATATTCAAAACGAAGACTCTCAATAATTCTTATCAATACTATCTTAAGCTCAGCTGCTCAGCTCATACTGCCGACATGTTCAAGATATATAATCCTCATCAGGACAGCTAGTTTTAGAAATGGAGGTTAATATTCCAATATAGGACTTAATGATAGCTAATTGACTAGAGCTAATTTCATACTACAGACACATGTTCCAGATATGCAATCCTCATCAGGACAACTAGTTTTAGAAATGGAGGTTGATTTTCCACAGTAGACTAAGCGAGGTCATTAAAATAATAAAAAATAAACTTTGTGTCAAACCAAAGAGTTATAATATAGTGTTTTCTGTAAATGATTCACATTCAGGGTAATTTATAGTCTAGTTATTTTCATGGATATTTTCCTGTCATTTTCATTTTGCTGTAGAACATATACAGAGATATATATTTGTTGTTCAATGGTGATTTTGTTTTAAGACATTTCGTATATATTTAGATAGAACCACTGATTTCAGATGCTCACACAGTTTACTGTATAAATGTGATTTTAATGCGCACTAATTTCGGCTGCTATACTGTATTATTGCGCACCCCTTCCTTTTCCTCATAATATTTTCTTTACGAACATGTGAGACTGTCTGACCGAACAAAGTATTGTACCATAAAAAATATTTCTGAATTTCGAAGACAATTATTAAAAAAAAAAACGTCTGCTCTATGTCCAGGGATTGTAATGAGATTTTCTAGCATCTTTTTCTTGCATCTTTTTCTTGCCTCATTTCGGGTTAACTCTTTCGGGAATTGCAGGAACCGCATGCATCGGACGAAGAATTGGAATATACAAAATAGTCACATGCGTCCCCGATACTCATAAAAGGCTAGAAAGCCTCTTTACAATCCTTTAAGTAGTATTCAATACAAAATGAATCTATATAGTTGCTATTTCTATTTTATATACAAATCATTGTAGACTGGCTGTATTTATATTTTATATCAGACGCAGCTAATGAACTTATCACATGAAGAAATATATCAATCAATAAGTCAGTTAGAATTAGACAGTCAGAATTAGTCAGTCAGAATTAGACAGTCAGAATTAGTCAGAATTAGACAGTCAGAATTAGACAAGGATAAGCATCAGTCTAATAAGAATTTGGCTTTCGTTCTGTTTTTTAGTTAAGGTCTAAAGACTGCCCTCTTAAACATTACTCAAAATAACCTTTTAACCTAACTGATGTCATCTGCTTTAACCAATCAAATTCATTCACACTCTCACAAAAATGCCAGCGGTCGAGAGGGAAGAAATTTGATTGGTTAAAAGGTTATTTTGAAGAATGATAAAGAGGCCAGCATTTAGAACCTAACTTAAATAAAAAGTAAAAGCGAGTAAAAAAGGAACGAATTAGATTAGAATATGATGAACATACTAATATTGTTGATTCTCCTAGAAACAAACCTCGACTGTAATTACTAGCTTTGTAAATATTGATTAGATTTATTTATTTTGTTGTTGTATTATTTTAATTGTGTTTATGTTTTTTTCTGATAATGAAGGGTTTTGTCGATATGTATGCCTGAAGATTGCACAGCGTGAGACTCAGAGTTACATGTTTCTGTTTTAATACCTCTATATCGCTCTGCAATTGATGTATTGAGCACTATTTTAACAGTGGTATTTCTATATCACTCTACAATTGATGTATTGAGTACTATTTTAACAGTGGTATTTCTATATCGCTCTGCAATTGATGTATTGAGTACTATTTTAACAGTGGTATTTCTATATCGCTCTACAATTGATGTTTTGAGCACTATTTTAACAGTGGTATTTCTATATCGCTCTACAATTGATGTTTTGAGTACTATTTTAACAGTGGTATTTCTATATCGCTCTACAATTGATGTATTGAGCACTATTTTAACAGTGGTATTTCTATATCACTCTACAATTGATGTATTGAGCACTATTTTAACAGTGGTATTTCTATATCACTCTACAATTGATGTATTGAGCACTATTTTAACAGTGGTATCTCTATGACGGGTGTGACGCCAGGCAGGGTATGCTTACCCTTCTAGACACCTGATACCACTTTTCATTATGAAATACTTACTCAATGATGATTGATATAATTCCTCATATGAAAAGCTACTTTGCTACAATCAATGTATTACTAAACTGTTAATTTGGATTTCAAGTTTTGTTTTGCAGTTCGGATCGTTGTATTTTTTTTTATTCAAAACAAATCGACTTCAATAAAAAACAATAAATGTGCTCAATACATCAAGGGTAATGTAACAGGTAATAGACAGACCTGGAAATTCTGACGAGAAATGTAAAACTGATCGCTGTAAAAATGTTTTTATTACTAGATAATGATGTTAATTATGATTAAAAAGTTCGTGAATTTGTTGAAATTTTGTTGAAACCCATATTGCACAATGTGAATGTTTTATAGGCATTGTCAACAGTTTTTCTAAATCGGACACTGATCACATCAATTTACACCATTCTAATTTTCAATTGAACGGATGCGGTTCCTGCAATTTCATTAAAATACACATTAATAAGGCCTTTCATGATAAGTGGGGTCATCAAACACCTCCAGGAAGCACAGACGTCTGATTGAAAATAGGATTGGTGTAAATTGATACCATCAGTGTCCCCGATTCAAATAAAAATTTAGAAAACCTTTTACAATCACTTTAAGCTTCTGTAACTATGGCCGTTCGTCAGTACATCCTATTTCTCCACCAACATCCAGAACTCACAGTTTTTGTCCAATTAATCACCTCAATACCCCCTCATTAAAAATCAAAAATTACACCCTAGGAGATGAAAACCCTTGTGTTAGTTGAGCTTGTATTATTTTTGATTTAATCAAGATGTTATGATGTCATGATCACTTCCTGGTTCTTATCGTCTTATCTGGTACCGAAATACGTGATTATCTCTGGAACTATTCCTATATACCCGACCAGTCAACTGTATGAGATTGTTACATAAGGTAGCGTGTATTGAGGTACATCTTGGTTTTTATCTGCTGCAGGGGGACGTCATGATGACCTAGTCCGCTATATCAACCTCTATTCCAGCGCCTATCTATTTAGACATTTATACGAAACTACGTATGGTTCTTACATGGAAATAACACACACAAACGTAGATCACAACCATTTTGAATCTCTTTTGTCTATTTGTTTTAAACAGGCTATCTGAGGCTGGAATAAAGGCAGACGTTTCTGTCTATCAGAACCCCTAACACACAACTTCAGATGTTATTCATTAAACCCCTGGTTTCAAACCTCTTCCAGCTCCAGGTACCTCGCATCTTCACAATGTCAAGCTGTTACGAACTTCGTCTTATACCTTGACTATTGACTATTACCACTATTCTTGTTGCTTTTGTAAATACAGAGATTTGATTGGATTGTACACTTGCAAATACAGACAATCAATAATGTTTACAGTCTTTCTGTCGAAGGTCATTATAAAGCTACACACCAAACACCAAACCAAGTCAAACTGCTTAACAATGAGTACTCCGTTTTCAATTAACATTTTTAAAACAAATTCAGTTTGATCAAGAAGATATATAGATATAAATATCATATTGTAGAAATATTTTCAGTTATAATCTACAACATTTTGATGTATAAAAACTTTTTACAAAAAAGCGGAATATCCCTTTAAAATGATTATTTATAAACTGCAGATTAATACAAAAGGATGACCCGCAAAAATTAAAAAAAACTTTATTTTGGTCGAATTCTGTTGGTATTTAAAGATAAGATAAGAGTTTTATCTGACAGAAGAAAGTCTTCAGACAACATGGATAGAGTGTTTCTCTCTCTCGTCCTTCTTGTAGGTAAGTTTCAAAACTATTTAAAATACAGGGATTTAACTTGAAAATGTCCTAGGTCAGGCGTCTGTCAGAGGCAAGGGCAAAATCTCCTTGAGACCTCGTGTCTATGGGCTGCAATGTTTAACTGTTGATCTGAGTTTGATCATTGAAATTTGGGGATTTACCAGAGGATGAGGACAGATTGTGTTCCCTTATTTATTTTAAAATCGACACCTACATGTAGATAGATACAACAACGATCTGTCTGGTTTGATTGTAGGAGTGGCAAGTGCCAAGAATCTAGGAATCGTGGACGGTAAACCGGCTGAAGAGGGTCAGTTTCCTTGGCAAGTGTCGCTTCAGGTGCTCGTACCAGGCCTGGGCTGGGCTCACGTCTGTGGTGGATCGCTCATTTCTAAAAATAGAGTCCTGACTGCAGCACATTGCTATGATTCATCATTGTAAGTATAAACCAGTCCTCTTAATGTCGACTTACACCTCTTCCTAATTAGGGGGTTCTTGGGTGC
>NW_008708335.1:12184-16178 GCF_000327385.1 Lottia gigantea
GCCCACCCCACCCAAGCTACAACCAACCCCGGCTACACCCCACCCCATCCCAGCTACACCCCACCCCACCCCTAGCTACAACCCACCCCACCTCGGCTACACCCCACCCCAACCCAGCTACACCCCACCCCACCCCTAGCTATACCCCACCCCTAGCTACACCCCACCCCACCTCAGCTACACCCAACCCCTAGCTACACCCCACCCCACCTCAGCTACACCCCTACCCACCCCTAGCTACACCCCACCCCTAGCTACACCCCACCCCAGCTACACCTCCCCTAGCTACACCCCATCCCTAGCTACACCCCACCCCACCTCAGCTACACCCCACCCCAGCTACACCTCACCCCAGCTTGAACTTCTTCCTGAACATCTAAAGTAATTGATTTTCATGTTATATAGCATCCTGATTATAATCCTGAGCTAGTGGCCACACCCAATGATATAGCCGTACTAAAACTAGCAACAGATGCTAATACTGATATACCACAGATTGGGACCATACCATTAGCTGATGTTGAAGACGATTTCACTGGAGAGGAGTGTACTATTAGTGGCTGGGGAAGAACTGGAGGTTAGTTCAAACTTCACTGTAGTGAGGAAGCATTAGCATCCAACAATTTTACTAATAGAAAACTGACCGACAGGAACCTATTTAGGTCAGAAAGAGAAGGCGGACCTGAACACAACCCAATCAATAGTCGAGATCAGGAACCCCGGCTGTATCTCATATCATTTTAGTCAAATGACAATCGTGATGCACAACCATTATTACAACATTTTAGGAGCAATAAAGTCCATATCACGTGGACTATCTTAGACTAACACATCTAACAGCTTAAAACCCACAAGAGATGTATTGCTATGGTAGATATACTTAATAAATCATTCTTTTCTCTTATACCCCCTTCACATACACGATTTACACGAGTACTTACGATTCGCTAACTCATAGTAAACCACAAGCATCATACGAGTTATTACGATGTATTTACCACAAGATCCGAATGTTGTCACCGATAACTACGAACAACTAACATGCATGTCATGAATACTTATTGTATTCTTAAAAATCATGTATGTGAAGGGTATCAATCTTCTCTCCTGAAGAGTCGACATGGCCCAATCTATCACCACCTAGTCCATATCACATACATTCCACTATTTTAATCCAAATCTATTTTCCTCACTTCTCAGGAGACCAACCAATTTCCAATGAACTGATGTTTGTCGACATGCAGCAGATCTCGAACGCCTTATGTGCATGGATCTGGGGTGCTTTGAATATCTTTGATGAGATGATTTGTATTTATGATCCGCCCAAGTCATCGTGTAATGTAAGTACTTTCATCTACAGACACCTTGTTGTACTACAGACACCTTGTTGTACTACAGACACCTTGTTGTACTACAAACACCTTGTTGTACTACAGACACCTTTTTGTACTACAGACACTTGTTGTACTACAGACACCTTGTTGTACTACAGACACCTTGTTGTACTACAGACACCTTGTTGTACTACAGACACCTTGTTGTACTACAGACACCTTGTTGTACTACAAACACCTTGTTGTACTACCATACTGTTGTTTTGTTGTAGGTTAATATGTTGATGGAGATGGAGCTGATGTTGTTGTGTAATATTTTAATGCCTTTGATGTTGTTACCGCTGTTGCTTAACATTTTGATGTTGTTGATGTTACATGTTGATGCCGTCAATTTTGTTGTTGTAGTTGTTGTTGAATCCGCTATTGTTGTTGTAGTTGTTGTTGAATCCGCTATTGTTGTTTAACTTGATAGTGCTGTTGCTTTTGTTGTATATCAAAGTATTGTTGCTTTTTGTAACGTGATGATGTATATAAACATCTGTTTCTAGGGAGATAGTGGTGGACCAATGGTATGTTCTGGTAAATTAGCGGGTGTGACGTCATGGGGTCAAGTAGGCTGCCCCGGAAGTACTCCCAGTGTGTATACTCGAGTATCATCATTTATAGAATGGATAAAAGAACAATAAACTGTTTTAAAACTGAAATGATTTGTTATACTATATAGCCTACTACTAACACCTCGAGTTTTAAAACTGAAATGATTTGTTATACTATATAGCCTACTACTAACACCTCGAGTTTTAAAACTGAAATGATTTGTTATACTATATAGCCTACTACTAACACCTCGAGTTTTAAAACTGAAATGATTTGTTATACTATATAGCCTACTACTAACACCTCGAGTTTTAAAACTGAAATGATTTGTTATACTATATAGCCTACTACTAACACCTCGAGTTTTAAAACTGAAATGATTTGTTATACTATATAGCCTACTACTAACACCTCGAGTTTCAAAACTGAAATGATTTGTTATACTATATAGCCTACTACTAACACCTCGAGTTTTAAAACTGAAATGATTTGTTATACTATATAGCCTACTACTAACACCTCGAGTTTTAAAACTGAAATGATTTGTTATACTATATAGCCTACTACTAACACCTCGAGTTTTAAAACTGAAATGATTTGTTATACTATATAGCCTACTACTAACACCTCGAGTTTTAAAACTGAAATGATTTGTTATACTATATAGCCTACTACTAACACCTCGAGTTTTAAAACTGAAATGATTTGTTATACTATATAGCCTACTACTAACACCTCGAGTTTTAAAACTGAAATGATTTGTTATACTATATAGCCTACTACTAACACCTCGAGTTTTAAAACTGAAATGATTTGTTATACTATATAGCCTACTACTAACACCTCGAGTTTTAAAACTGAAATGATTTGTTATACTATATAGCCTACTACTAACACCTCGAGTTTTAAAACTGAAATGATTTGTTATACTATATAGCCTACTACTAACACCTCGAGTTTTAAAACTGAAATGATTTGTTATACTATATAGCCTACTACTAACACCTCGAGTTTTAAAACTGAAATGATTTGTTATACTATATAGCCTACTACTAACACCTCGAGTTTTAAAAACTATTAACCCTTTATTCTGTTCTTAGTCCATCTAACTAATTAAACCTATATTTTAAACTGTAATAGATTATTCATTGTATCCCTGTGACAATAAAATGTCACCATTTGCATTGTTAGCCCTCAACCAATCAACGCCCATCTTGTAGAAGTCTTATTATCCAATCAAGTCTCAAGGACAGAAACGCTTAAGTTTGAACCAATAACAAATGGTTATTATCTTTGAGCCTGATAAATATGGAAGGCGGAATGGCTTTTTATTCAATGTTCTTTATTGTTATTTCTTAATTCTTAATTCTAAATTCTTATCTCTTAATTTGGACGCTTAATTCAATATTTCTTATTGCAATTTGTATACAAAAATCTTAATTTGTACCGAAAATGAACAATCTTCGATAAACATTCGGTTTTCCAATTATTGAATTTATAGAATTCATGCCAAAAACATCTTCAATACAAATTTAGCTCAACATATCTTCAAAACGTCAAACACTAAACTCTACCAATAAATGTTCAAATACAAAACGTCAAACACTAAACTCTACCAACAAATGTTCAAATGCAAAACGTCAAACACTAAACTCTACCAATAAATGTTCAAATACAAAACGTCAAACACTAAACTCTACCAATAAATGTTCAAATACAAACGTTCAGTAAAAAATCTCGCTTCACAAATGTTGCGAAACATTTCTCTAAATACATGTCGAATATATTTGAAGGTCATGATTATGACGGCAGGTGTCGCTGTACAACTAACATAAAATCAGATATAGAAAATAAATAGCCTCTATCATCCAGTTCAATTTTCAACGCGCTCAACTACGACGACATTCTGCAATTTAAAGACCTGGACCCCTTTCTACGACTGCAATTTTTAATTTCAATGAGCTTGAATAATTCCAGGGCTGAATTTCATACGAGTCCTACGAAGTAAAGATAAAAGTTGTTCAAGACTTGAGTAGGATATCGTTTAGAATCCAGGCCCGTAG
>NW_008708335.1:16228-19321 GCF_000327385.1 Lottia gigantea
CCCCCCCCCCCCCCCCCCCCCCCTAGAAAAATGTACCGGTCACTTTTTTAAAATACACCTTTTCTTTAATAGGAGCGGCAGGTAAATGAGTATGAGTGAATAGCCAACAGTGGTCATTCTGGTCAGGCATTTTATGGTGGAGTAAGTGCACCAGTCAGCTGCTCTTGCATTGTCGATCATATGATGAGTATTTCGATATTTTGATTTTACGTAACGAAAAAATAAGGTTATGGCTTTCAGGGCTGCGTTATGCGAAATGGTTCAACAAAATACTAAGTATTCCTATCTGTAGACCTACTTAAGAACTGTTTTTAAATATCTTTCTGTTTATACTTAGCTGAGGATGAAACCAGACATCATAGCTTTTCATAACATTTTTAAATTTAATTACATTAGAATAGATAATTTGATACAATTGAGTTCGTTGAAAATCATAAAAAAAGCTGCAGTAAAGCGTCGTTGGTAACAAAATTATTGGTCTGATACTGGATTGTAATCTGTCCCGTCTCAAAATTCAAAAGATTTGATTGGTTGATTATAAATACAAACCAATAGACATATATTATCCTAAATTGTATTCATATGAATCAAACAACCAAACGTAGGAAAAATTGATAAATATTTGATCAAAAAAGACAAATTGCTTGATGGTTCCGACACTACTACGACTGACACTGGTATCAAAACCACAACGGGCAACACAACTCTGAAAAGACAGGAGTACCAGGTGACATTGGAAAAGAAGACGTTCCAAAGCAACCGAGAATAAAATTTCAAGCGAAGTCTGGTCGCCATTTTAGAAACAGCTGGTATGATCGATTTCCATGGCTGGAGTATTCAGTGTCAAGGGACGCCCCTTTTTGATTTCCATGTAGGGTGTTTCACAATACATCTGCGGGTGCATAAAAATTCATCACTGAAGGCTACACAGATTGGAAGCATGCTGTAGGTGATACTGGAAAGGGCCTCGAGAAGCATAACAATTGAGGTGTCAAAACAATTTCTCCAAGATAACGTTGCCAAGACAGAAAATCAGGACTCCAATCTTGTTCATCAAAAACTATACGAGCAGAAATTGGCTTTCCCTAAATTATATGCACTGGCTGCAAGCGTTGCCACATTCGGTTCTAGTACCGCTGTGTGTGAAAGCAGCTTTTCAACTCTTACTCGCGTTGACTCACCACAACGATGATCTATGACTTCGCCAGTGCAATCTTGTTCTTCTTGCTTTCAACAGGAAGCGTACCCAGAAAATTAACTTGGACGTATTTGTTCAACGTTTTGCCATAAAACATACCCGACTACGTTTAAACTAAAACGGCAATAAAAATGTAACGTATTATAACTTGTGTGTTTTAACAAAAATAATCTCGAATCTAAAATACTCCATGAAAGTCCGTTTCCCGACGTTTAATCGTCTGTCAAGGTGCTTTGCTAAATTGCCCCCCCTCGATTGCACGTTTGCGGTCTTACTGGTTTACACGGATTGGTCGGATGAAAAACACGTGGCGACAGTTTGAAAGTAAAGAATCCTGATTAAAGCTGATTGTGCCATGTTTTCAGTTTGATAAATCTGTAACGCACAGTGATTATTAACATCTCGAAACATCTACAAAGATCCCAGTGAAGACTGCAACTCAGTGTCTAATAAAGTTTTTATGATTATTAGGCGTCAGGAGAATTCGTCGAAGAGAATGAAATTGTTACCGACTAAAGAGTGGTTTATTCGTGTCAGGAGCCTCTAACATCAGCAACAGTTATCCTAAGATACGAAGTAAATTAACATTCATGTAACAATAACAGGTTTATTTACATTCACCAAACCAACCAACAATATTGATACATATTTAAAGGGATTGTAAAGAGGTTTTCTAGGAAAAACAATATATGTATCGGGGACACTGATAACGTCAATTTGCACTATTCCAATTTGAGTCAGACATATGTGTTTCCTGCAAATTCCGCAAAAAATAATTGTTTGATGACGTCACTAATCGTAATGTAACGCGCGAAATAAGACTATTCGTTAACAACTTTTACCTCAAATTTCCAATTACAAATAACTATTTGATAATATGGTACAAATACGTGTGTTGGAAAATGTTTTCCAAAAAGGATGTAGGTTATAACATTATAGTTTTATGATGACCTGCCTCTCCACTCATCAACCAGTTGTCTGATGTTACCTGTTGTTACCTGACCTGGGCTCAATCACTTGGATACAACAGGTGTGATTAGCCGATAGGTTGAGGATAATGAAAATTATCAAACTATTAAAATTTTAATGTAAAATATAAAATATCACCTACTATATACATAAAATAACAATCTAATTACTAGTTAATTTTAAAAGAATAAATTTGAACTCATTTCCTTGATTAATTAATTAAAGGGAGATAATTATTAGGTTACTATGGATAGCTATTAATGCCAATAATAGTAATGATACTATGGACAGCTATTAATGCCAATAATAGTAATGATACTATGGATAGCTATTAATGCCAATAATAGTAATGTTACTATGGACAGCTATTAATGCCAATAATAGTAATGTTACTATGGACAGCTATTAATGCCAATAATAGTAATGTTACTATAGACAGCTATTAATGCCAATAATAGTAATGATACTATGGACAGCTATTAATGCCAATAATAGTAATGATACTATGGACAGCTATTAATGCCAATAATAGTAATGATACTATGGACAGCTATTAATGCCAATAATAGTAATGATACTATGGACAGCTATTAATGCCAATAATAGTAATGATACTATGGACAGCTATTAATGCCAATAATAGTAATGATACTATGGACAGCTATTAATGCCAATAATAGTAATGATACTATGGAGAGCTATTAATGCCAATAATAGTAATGATACTATGGACAGCTATTAATGCCAATAATAGTAATGATACTATGGACAGCTATTAATGCCAATAATAGTAATGATACTATGGACAGCTATTAATGCCAATAATAGTAATGATACTATGGACAGCTATTAATGCCCATAATAGTAATGATACTATGGACAGCTATTAATGCCAATAATAGTAATGATACTATGGACAGCTATTA
>NW_008708335.1:24551-26082 GCF_000327385.1 Lottia gigantea
TACGATGATAGTAGAAATAGATATTTAAGATTTTTCAATTAGTTCATGATGGTGGCCGAAAAAAAATAAAACTAGAGCCACACGTGGCACAGAGTGGGACTTTGCAGATGTAGCAAATTGCAAAAGACTCTGAAAAAATCAACCTTCTACGCGCAAGAGCAGTCTAAAGTTGAGAAGAATTCTTTGGAAGATTGTTATAACGGAAGTAGACAGACCTCACAAATGAAAGTATCAGAAGATAGCCAAGGTCAATGACATTTAACATTGAAAGGGAGAGGGTCAACAAAGGTCAAGGTTACAAGATACAAGTCATCAAAATTTTGAAATATATACGGCTATAAAACCGGAAGTTGAGATAGGACAGCAAATATAAAAGTATAAATAGATAACCAATTTGAATGACCTTTAATCCTACAAAAATCAGGGTCAAAAAAGGTCAAGGTCAAAAATTGAAAATTTTGAATTTTCAAAACCTGTTCCTTTTTTTGAACTATAAAGCTGAAACAATCGAACTTCTAAGACAACGTGGCTCAACGGATGAAGTAATTGTATGCAAAGTTCCAATTTGAACAAATGTATACGTTGCGAGTTAAGTCCCTTGTCAAAATTGTCAATAATGAGTAATTCAACCCGGATGTGCTACGCCCACCTCAATTTCTTTTGCATAGGTTAATTGATATTCTGAATGTTATGTAGTATCCTAAATTTAAAGCTTCTACATCATACAGGTCAAAAGATATAGGTCAACAAGAGCCAATAAAGGTCAAAATAGAAAATTGAAAATATGGAAATTTCAAAACCCGTTCCTTTTTTGGAACTATAAAGCTGAAACAATTGACCTATTAACACAAACTGGCCAAAATAATGAGGTAATTGTGTGCAAAGTTTCGTTTTGAACAAATGTATCCTATGCGAGTTATGCCCCTTTCCCAAAATGTAAACAATTAGTAATTCCACCCAGATGTGCCACGCCCACCTCAACTTTTTTGTCATAGGTTAATTCATATTCAAATTGTCTTGTTGTGTTCCAAGTTTCAATGTTCTACATAAAATAGGTCATAAGATATATACACACCAAGCTCAAAGAAACAGAAATATTGTAAAAAAAAACTCAAATTTGAAAAATTCACGAATTTCAATTTTGCTTTAAAAAACTATTGTTATAATTCACTTGAAAGAGCATGAAAAGCATATTAAGAATCCGAAAAAATTAACCCTCTAGGTTAATTAGGTCACGTGCTAGAGCAGTCCAAAGTTGTCAATTTGGCTGTTTTCGGAAAGCTATAAAACCGGAAGTACATGTCGGAGGTCAAATGTCAAAGTATTAACTGATAGCTAAGGTCATTGACCTTTGACCTTATGAAGGTCAAGGTCATCAAAGTTCAAGATCACGAGATATGACCCTTCAAACTTTGAAAAAATTCAACCGGATGTTGCAAAAAAGCAAAATTGAGAATCGAAAAACGGCTTCCTAATGTCATGTTTTTTTTTTATCTTCTTTCATTTGACACCAAAATCATTTAATCGGAGA
>NW_008708335.1:26132-27715 GCF_000327385.1 Lottia gigantea
ATAGTATGTTCTATAGAGAGCTATTAATGCCAATAATAGTAATGATACTATAGAGAGCTATTAATGCCAATAATAGTAATGATACTATGGAGAGCTATTAATGCCAATAATAGTAATGATACTATAGAGAGCTATTAATGCCAATAATAGTAATGATACTATGGACAGCTATTAATGCCAATAATAGTAATGATACTATGGACAGCTATTAATGCCAATAATAGTAATGATACTATGGACAGCTATTAATGCCAATAATAGTAATGTTACTATAGAGAGCTATTAATGCCAATAATAGTAATGATACTATGGACAGCTATTAATGCCAATAATAGTAATGATACTATGGACAGCTATTAATGCCAATAATAGTAATGTTACTATGGAGAGCTATTAATGCCAATAATAGTAATGATACTATGGACAGCTATTAATGCCAATAATAGTAATGTTACTATAGAGAGCTATTAATGCCAATAATAGTAATGATACTATAGAGAGCTATTAATGCCAATAATAGTAATGATACTATGGACAGCTATTAATGCCAATAATAGCAATGATACTATAGAGAGCTATTAATGCCAATAATAGTAATGATACTATGGACAGCTATTAATGCCAATAATAGTAATGTTACTATGGACAGCTATTAATGCCAATAATTGTAATGATACTATGGACAGCTATTAATGCCAATAATAGTAATGATACTATGGACAGCTATTAATGCCAATAATAGTAATGATACTATGGACAGCTATTAATGCCAATAATAGTAATGATACTATAGAGAGCTATTAATGCCAATAACAGTAATGATACTATGGACAGCTATTAATGCCAATAATAGTAATGTTACTATGGACAGCTATTAATGCCAATAATAGTAATGATACTATAGAGAGCTATTAATGCCAATAATAGTAATGATACTATGGACAGCTATTAATGCCAATAATAGTAATGATACTATAGAGAGCTATTAATGCCAATAATAGTAATGATACTATGGACAGCTATTAATGCCAATAATAGTAATGATACTATGGACAGCTATTAATGCCAATAATAGTAATGATACTATGGACAGCTATTAATGCCAATAATAGTAATGTTACTATGGACAGCTATTAATGCCAATAATTGTAATGATACTATGGACAGCTATTAATGCCAATAATAGTAATGTTACTATAGAGAGCTATTAATGCCAATAATGTTTTATACTAAATTAACAATCAGTTATTTTTACCATGTTACAGTAAAATAGGCATATGTCACACAAGGCCACTCGCGATTGGTGACGTCATCAAACACCTATTTTTGTTTGTTATGGAATTTGCAGGAACTATGGACTCAAGGTAGTTGCAGTATATAAATTATAAATGTATAAGTATTCCATAAAGAAAAGTGGTATCAGGTGTCTAGAAGAGTAACCTGTCTGGCGCCACACCCATCATAGCTGCTTAACATACACAACAAACACTACAAATAGGAACGAGACAACAACAAATAGTGACTTGACTGACAAATTTAAAAAGTTCAAGTTACATATATAATTCTTTAATTTCAATAGTCAA
>NW_008708335.1:27765-28770 GCF_000327385.1 Lottia gigantea
TAGGTCATAAGATATATACACACCAAGCTCAAAGAAACAGAAATATTGTAAAAAAAAACTCAAATTTGAAAAATTCACGAATTTCAATTTTGCTTTAAAAAACGATTGTTGAAATTCACTTGAAAGAGCATGAAAAGCACATTAAGAATCCGAAAAAATTAACCCTCTAGGTTAATTAGGTCACGTGCTAGAGCAGTCCAAAGTTGCCAATTTGGCTGTTTTCGGAAAGCTATAAAACCGGAAGTACATGTCGGAGGTCAAATGTCAAAGTATTAACTGATAGCTAAGGTCAATGACCTTTGACCTTATAAAGGTCAAGGTCATCAAAGTTCAAGATCACGAGATATGACCCTTCAAACTTTGAAAAAATTCAACCGGATGTTGCAAAAAAGCAAAATTGAGAATCGAAAAACGGCTTCCTAATGTCATGTTTTTTTTTTATCTTCTTTCATTTGACGCCAAAATCATTTAAATCGGATGAGCCATTATGTCCGAATAAAAATCGAATCATTTCAGAAAAATCAAAATGGCGGCCAAAGTTTCACTTCTGTTCCGGATTTTTTTTTCTTCGTTTTCTTGTCATAACTTTGTCTACCTATCAGCATAAAATTTTTTGTCTTATACAAATTACACCGGAAGATATTCAACCGGAAGTGAACATCGATTTCCTGTTTAAACCGGAAGTGAAATTGAAAATTTGACTGTACCGTTTTGTTTACTTTCTTAAACTGTCTTTGCTCAATTTTTTTCAGATTAATCAGACAAAAAGCAAAAAAAATGAAAAAAATGCAAAATTTGGCAAAAAAAATGTCTGCGACAAATTTTCGAATTTTGAAATTTTGAAACGGCTATTCTTTCAGTTTTTAACAGTAGATTCCAAAAATGCAAACCCAAAGAAAATCGACCGGAAAATACGACTTCTAGAGCCGATTATCTATTCTTGCACATATTGAACTGTGGCACTTCCGGTTTTGCAAAAAAGATCCAAAATATATTTATGCACAT
>NW_008708335.1:33525-61247 GCF_000327385.1 Lottia gigantea
TCAGCTCAGCTAGTATATCATATATTTTCAATCTACCAGCTCAGCTCAGCTAGTATATCATATATTTTCAATCTATCAGCTCAGCTCAGCTCAGCTAGTATATCATATATTTTCAATCTATCAGCTCAGCTCAGCTCAGCTAGTATATCATATATTTTCAATCTATCAGCTCAGCTCAGCTAGTATATCATATATTTTCAATCTATCAGCTCAGCTCAGCTAGTATATCATATATTTTCAATCTACCAGCTCAGCTCAGCTCAGCTAGTATATCATATATTTTCAATCTATCAGCTCAGCTCAGCTAGTATATCATATATTTTCAATCTATCAGCTCAGCTCAGCTAGTATATCATATATTTTCAATCTATCAGCTCAGCTCAGCTCAGCTAGTATATCATATATTTTCAATCTATCAGCTCAGCTCAGCTAGTATATCATATATTTTCAATCTACCAGCTCAGCTAAGCTAGTATATCATATATTTTCAATCTACCAGCTCAGCTCAGCTAGTATATCATATATTTTCAATCTATCAGCTCAGCTCAGCTAAGCTAGTATATCATATATTTTCAATCTACCAGCTCAGCTAAGCTAGTATATCATATATTTTCAATCTATCAGCTCAGCTCAGCTAGTATATCATATATTTTCAATCTATCAGCTCAGCTCAGCTAGTATATCATATATTTTCAATCTATCAGTTCAGCTCAGCTAGTATATCATATATTTTCAATCTACCAGCTCAGCTCATCTCAGCTAGTATATCATATATTTTCAATCTACCAGCTCAGCTAGTATATCATATATTTTCAATCTATCAGCTCAGCTAGTATATCATATATTTTCAATCTATCAGCTCAGCTCAGCTAGTATATCATATATTTTCAATCTATCAGCTCAGCTCAGCTAGTATATCATATATTTTCAATCTACCAGCTCAGCTCAGCTCAGCTAGTATATCATATATTTTCAATCTATCAGCTCAGCTCAGCTAGTATATCATATATTTTCAATCTACCAGCTCAGCTCAGCTCAGCTAGTATATCATATATTTTCAATCTATCAGCTCAGCTCAGCTCAGCTAGTATATCATATATTTTCAATCTATCAGCTCAGCTCAGCTAGTATATCATATATTTTCAATCTACCAGCTCAGCTCATCTCAGCTAGTATATCATATATTTTCAATCTATCAGCTAAGCTAAGCTAGTATATCATATATTTTCAATCTATCAGCTCAGCTCAGCTAGTATATCATATATTTTCAATCTATCAGCTCAGCTCAGCTAGTATATCATATATTTTCAATCTATCAGCTCAGCTCAGCTAGTATATCATATATTTTCAATCTATCAGCTCAGCTCAGCTCAGCTAGTATATCATATATTTTCAATCTATCAGCTCAGCTCAGCTCAGCTAGTATATCATATATTTTCAATCTACCAGCTCAGCTCAGCTCAGCTAGTATATCATATATTTTCAATCTATCAGTAGTTTTTTCTACCAGGCCACATTTCAAGTAGTGCTAACTTTTGATCATGAGCTTCCACAACCCCCATCTT
Organism: Lottia gigantea; assembly: GCF_000327385.1. NCBI lineage: Eukaryota > Metazoa > Mollusca > Gastropoda > Lottiidae > Lottia > Lottia gigantea. The sequence continues at coordinate 35,091 of NW_008708335.1, forward strand.
TCTACTTCAGCATCTCTTTTAACTAGATTGATCCTGATTTTGGTACATTACCTTTTGATTTATACGGTTCTGAAAATGGGTTATTTGCATATTGTCTGTATCTTCGGAGGATTATATCACATGATCTTGGACTTTTTCACCATTAACTTTGATGTTATTCTAATGTACTTGTCATAAGCTTTCTAACAATGTCTTTTTAGTTGTCAATATGCATTGTTGATTTTAGGTGATTTCCATATTTATTATGATGTTTGATAGAGTTCTATTTAACTTAGCTGGAAAATTCGAACAGATTCATAATGCACTTTTTCACATCTATAAATCAATATATCAAATATTATGCATTTTCAAAATTTGAGAAAAAAATTGTAAAAAAATACTATAAATTTAGAGATTATATATATTAGTTAAAATGATTATGTAACATGTCAGGTCACCAGTTCATAGAGGGTTAATGTGAAAATATTATTGTTATCGACTCTTGTGTAAGTTCTAATTCACAGCTTTAAAACAATATATAAATCAATATGTATAAATAAAATGGAGTGAAATTTTTAGAATAAAATTATAGAGTTCAAAAGATTGAGTAACAGGTCAGAAAGTCACCTGGTGTTAATTTCACACCTTTTTAGGTCAGAGTGGATAACCCAAAACTCACTGTTTGAAATGGTTTATTAAAGATATTTTTACAGTCGGAAACATTTCAAAACATTGACGGTCTATTTACCATTCATATTTTACAAAATATAAATACAGAGAATGTAAACTAGCTCGGAAGTTGACAGATATGTGTCAAACAGGTCTAGTTATTATTTATTATTATTTTGTTATTGTTTATTATCATTTATCATTATCATTTATCATTATCATTTATCATTATCATTTATCATTTATCATTTATCATTTATCATTTATCATTTATCATTTATCATTATCATTTATCATTATTATTTATCATTATAATTTATTATACTATGGTTCTGCCTTATTCTATTTTTCATTTTTTACCATTTATTTTTTATTGTTATTATTTATTATTATCATTTAATTATTTAATTATTATTATTATTATTATTATTATTATTATTATTTAATTATTATCATATCATATATTATTATTATTATTATTTTTATTATTATTATTATTATTATTATTATTATTTTTATTATTATTATTATTTATTTAATTATTATTATTATTATTTATTTATTTACTATTATTATTATTATTATTATTTTTATTATTATTATTATTATTATTATTATTATTATTATTTATTATTATCATTATTTATCATTGTTTATTATTATTATTATTTATTATTTATTATTATTTATTATTATTTATTATTATTTATTATTATTTATTATTATTTATTATTATTTATTATACTATGAGTAAATATACAAGATACACTACTAGAGTAAATATACAAAATACAATAGGTTTGTTTCAGTTTCAGAATTCATAATATTCATTTAACAATGCATTTTAAAAAGCCCCCAATCTCTTGTCAACTGGACGGAGTTGTAAGACACAATACTATCATTGTGGAATTCATTTTCCTGGATAGATGCCTATTAAAACACCTTTTAGACATTTGGATATTTAATCATAACAAGTTAAGTAAAAGTAAACAGTGTAAAATCTACGAGTGTGAAACATGACATAACGTAATGAACTATTTGGAAAGATATTTCTTCAAGGTAATACATACTGTATATAGAAAGATCTCAGAGGCCTGGGTATTTCACATCACTCGTTCTTTTATACCCAACACAGTCCCGGGTTCAATTTCTGACATTTTCTTATTTGGAATAGAGTTGAGTTTTTGGTTTATGGGAGAAACTCGGCATCAACAACTCACTCGAAATTCAAATTCAAAAATTCAAAAACATGTCGTATTTGAGTTTCCGCATATATCATATATTTTCTATTTAAAAAGTGTTGTTAAAATATGTCACTAACGATGTATTTTGTTCTATAGATCAGTATATTACATACAGTTGACAGACAGAATTAATGATAGTTATGAAATTCAATCTATAAGTTCTGCTAGTGTAGCAATTATTTCAATTTTTCTACTTTTCAAGTTTTAAATTAATCAATAGACGTGGATATAATCCTTGCTGTTTATATTATTTATTGTATTACGAAATGCGAAAATAAACATTTCTTTGTGATGCAAGTAGCCACACCACCCTCCAGACATATTCATGGGGGGTTATGATGGCATGACTGAACTACAAAAATATCCATTATTCTGAATATATTTGGGTTTGGCTGGTTCGATTTAAATAAATTGGTTTAAAGGCCTAGTTTTTCTTTCTTTACACTACAGTCAACAACTTTCACAATATCTATCAGAGGTTAGAATGGAAGTAGATCTTTCGTTCTACACTCCTACCTACACCATGGTGAGCCAATTTCTTTGACCAATTTTTCCTGTGACTAGATAAATCAAGTCCAAACCGTTAAACTAAGCCAGAAATCCAAAACAATATATACATTGGTAGCTACTAATGAAATTTGCACATGACGAAGTACATCAATCATAAATGAGTTATTAAATACAATTATATAATTAGAACCCCACACAAACACAAACACAAATATTCTACAATTTCATTGGTTTTATAATAAATTGATGTGGATTTATTGGCATCCCTTACAAGAATCAAATCTTTAATACATCCAGTAATTTACAAGTCGTCAGATCTCTGTGATTTGAGGTAATTTGTATTAATTAATGTTATTAGTTCTTTCAGTTTCATTTAAATAATATTTACCAATATTATATTTATCATAAATTAGGTTAACATTGTTACATGATTTTCTACCAGTAATAACTAACTTACTACATTAACAAGTACATACGTTTTCATTAATGAAACAAGGTTTTAAAAATTTCAAGAATCTTTTTTAAATTTGTTCATCAATATTTTTACATCATTATTAATGAATTGGGATTACGACTGGGAATATTCTAAACACTAAACAGGATGAACCCTATTGAAAGTCAGAAAAATCGAAAATGTTATGGCCCTTGTTCTTGAAAACGCGTTAAATTTTAGCTTGTAAACACTCTAGATGGTTCAAGTTTTGACAGATTTGAGGAAACTTGCTGTATTGCTTGTTGATATCACGCAATGATGTCTCGATTAAAAATAAGAAGAATCGAAAAATATTGAGTATTTATTAAGTTATTGTCCTTGTTCAATTTTTAACACTAAAAGGCACGATTGTTGCCAAAATACTCATTTTGCAAAAGTGCACAGAACTATTATTAATCTCATTTTCATACATTTAACATGTAGAATATTTTGGTGCAATATTGAACCTTTCGTTAAAAAGTTGTGTTATATTAAAACAATATGCCTGATATCAATCAGTCGTCTGCTGATATGAAATATTAATTTACAGTTATCATAGAAGCATCTGTTCAGTGGGAGACTTTGAATTTACTATAAATCAGTTTTCAAATTCAGCATTCAACAGTATATCAACAAGTCTCGATATTGATACGTAAGAATGAAAAACTTCTTTTGTTCCGTATTGTTTTTCTCCGTAATAACTCTTATAGATGCCGGTAAATATTCTTATTTATTATTTAAAAGTTCTACTCTGCTTTGAATTTAAAGTTAAATTGTGCAGATCTGGATGTAATTTAAGTTAGCTTTTTATTTGTTGGAGGAGAACGAGTCACAGGAACTCCGGTTTATTCAAAGCCTTTCTTTACAGGCCTAAACAAATATTCAGATATATTTAACTGTAAAAAGTCATTCAACATGTAAATTTTGAGACTATTAATTGTCGAGTTGATGCGAGTTGTCGAGTCTGAAGTATATAATGGAAACGAATAATATAAAAATTCAAATTACAGATTGCTCGACTTTTCCCAATGTAACTAACTCTGAGCTTAATACAGACTGTGGAAATGTAGAGATGGAATGTAAAAAAGGCTTTGAGATGGTACAAGGGCTGGAATGTATTGAAGGAGAATGGATATATCAAACCCCAATATGTAAACCCACAGGTAAGATAATTAATTTTAATACTTGAATTACATTACACATAAACAATATAAGCTTTGTGGACTCACTTAAAGGGATGCCGAGTTGACAAATTTTTATAGTCCTCTTAATATTGTACATTGATAGCAATTTCTATCTATACTCTATCTGGACTTTATATATTGTTAAATATTCTCTATATACATATATTGTTCAGTTTTAGGTTTAACAGAGCCAGACTTGTCATTATATTCTACTTCTATTTCAGAGGCGAAAGATTGTGGATCTAAACCACTTGATGTAATTTTTGTTGTGGACCAATCAGCATCAGTTGGTCCTGATAATTTCTCCAAAATGATAAATTCTATAGTAGAATTCACATCATCAAGTTTGGTTGTTGACCCCACGACAGTAAATGTTGGTTTTATAGCTGTTGCTTTCCGTAGCATAGATGTAATACATCTGTTAAATGACCAGAATGATGTGCTAAAAGAAATCGGTTTATTTGAAATGGATCAAGGTAGCTCTGTTACTTTCAAAGATAGTTTTAATGAAGCTATCTACGATTTTAATGAAAATGGTCGATCCGAAGTCCCGAATGTTATGATACTCCTGGCTGGTGGAAAATCGACTGATAATCCTCAGCCTAATGCGAATGTTGCCAAAGAATCCGGGGTTGATATCTTTACCATAGGAATTGGCCAGAGTGTCGATAAGGCTGAGCTGAGGGAAATGGCTTCCGTACCTTCTAAAGCTAGATTTGTTGACACGTTTGATGAAATTGGGGAAGCACTTGATGATCTTCTTAACGATCTATGTTAATGACGTATATTCAGTATATATATATGTATTTCTATTGTTTTAATGTCAATAAATTATAATGCAGTTTTGTTGTGTTATTAATTATTTTAGCACCTATGGGTCAGGGTTGATGATCAACACTATACTGTACTACCCATGTTTAATATAAAACGTATTGAAAAAAAATATACTCAACTATTCAATATCTTATTTATGAGCAAACTATATATAATATTTTCTGATTTAATAGTTATAGAAGTGATTAAAACTTTAATCCTATATTCAGGCGCCAACAGATTACTCACCCACGGTTGTTAGAACAGGACAACCCACACGTCATATCGACTTGCTATGCATCTGGTTAACAAAAACAATCTAAAGTGAGTTGGCCAACTCTTGCAATTTTACGAGTAAATTATGTTTCACTATTAGCAATATAAACCCTGTGAAAATCGAGACAACATATCAGAAACTAACACAAACTAAACCGTAAGTAGAAAACTTTGTTATGATTTGTTGGTCATTGGGATGGACTTCAGGGGAAAGATGTTCTTGCTGTATATAGACAATGACTATCTCTACGTGTTTCCCAAACATCGGTTCACTATCATTTAGGCAATCGGCTCAACCTTCGCCAATCTTGATATGAAGAGTTTTTCAATAGTTAATTGTATATTTATGAATAATTACTAAGTTTTTTGGATTTATTGGATTATATAAGGATCCTGTTTTGTTATTTATGACACCAGGTATATCTACTGGCTCTTGTTGGCCAATTTTAAAATTCTTAAATTTTATGTTAATTCTAAGACGTAGTATCACTTTAAAGCGGAATCTGAAGATCGAGAAGAGGAAGCTTCTTTTGTTAATCCAATAGAAATCACAACTAGATCTGGAAGGAGAAGTAGGACTCCAAACAGATTATACGTGATGAACTAAATAATTAAATAATACGTTAACGTAACTGTATTTATCATGTTGCTATCTTTGTGTCTGTTATAGAATATACAGTTTAAACTTAACATTGATGAGATGGATTACGAGATATATGATGAAGAATTTTTGTCATGATCACATCATCATTTATCGTCCACATGAGGAATCGGTGGCTGCCTCAGTACCAGCAACAAGGTCCAGCAGGCCTAGAAGATGTGGGCATATCAAACAGAGTCTAACGGATGGGCGAGAAAGTGCAAATCATTTCTTGAAGGATTGGCAAGGGAATTAAACCTACCATCCGTAATTGAGTTGAAATACTATGTTACAAGATACCATCTCTTTCCATCAAGTTACAGTTATATTCAGAACCCAACCCGATTAGAATTCACCGCAGATGAAAGGGTTGGCTGGTGTTCCTATTCCGAGCGTTTCATAGGACCCTGCCAAGAGATTATTTGTCGATTACGCCACCTAACAGAGTCTTCGCTCATGCATTGGAGGATACTAGCCAACCTCCTGTCCATCTGTGCCAGATCATACCAAGAATATGTGGCTAATTTATAAATTCTGTATATTTTTGCAGGTACAGTTTAAGAAGGCCTTAGAGCTTTCTCTTGTTATACTTGCCAACTACCGGAATATAGTTAGTCGATAGAATATTCAGCTCTCAGCTAAAACAAGAAGGGGACGAGTGTTACAGGAGTTGATCTCCCTTGTTTACAGTCTTGATTGTCCAGCCAGATATTTGTACAACTTCCGAGTCAACATCGACAGTCTCCGTTGGTTCACGAATACTGGAATTAGAACAGACCAAATGCGGGCAATAGTTTGCCATGCGCTCCACCAATCAGCAGCCGGTGTCTGGTTTTATGAACAAACCACGCGTACAGATCGACACAACAGATTTGGTAGCTACTCTGAATGTACGACCGCTTTATTTTATATACTTTGTATTTATGTGATTTGTAATTACTTGTATATAAAGCTCTATTTAGAATGCTTATTATTTCCACCACATACTTTAGAGTAAGCTCCTCTGCTTTATAGAGATTATGTTATAATACACTGGAATATTGTATACAAGCACTGTATAAACACTAGGAGATATTAAATTGGTGGTACTTCAATACACACCATATACAATCTAGATGACAGTATAAACCATCCTACATAATACAAAATACTACAACAGAATGACCATACAGGTCAGACAGAAAACAACTCAGATGGTCACTACAACAGAATGACCATACAGGTCAGACAGAAAACAACTCAGATGGTCACTACAACAGAATGACCATACAGGTCAGACAGAAAACAACTCAGATGGTCACTACAACAGAATGACCATACAGGTCAGACAGAAAACATCTCAGATGGTCACTACAACAGAATGACCATACAGATCAGACAGAAAACAACTCAGATGGTCACTACAACAGAATGACCATACAGGTCAGACAGAACACATCTCAGATGGTCACTACAACAGAATGACCATACAGGTCAGACAGAAAACAACTCAGATGGTCACTACAAAAGCTCATAAAGGACAAGGTAAAAGGTTAAGATGAATAGAACTCAGAAACAGAGAAGATTAGTAAAGAGATAGTAAAGATGTAGTAAAGAGATAGTAAAGATGTAGTAAAGAGATAGTAAAGATGTAGTAAAGAGATAGTAAAGAGATAGTAAAGATGTAGTAAAGAGATAGTAAAGATGTAGTAAAGATATAGTAAAGAGATAGTAAAGATATAGTAAAGAGATAGTAAAGAGATAGTAAAGAGATAGTAAAGTGATAGTAAAGATATAGTAAAGAGATAGTAAAGATGTAGTAAAGAGATAGTAAAGATATAGTAAAGAGATAGTAAAGTGATAGTAAAGAGATAGTAAAGAGATAGTAAAGATATAGTAAAGATATGGTCAAGAGATAGTAAAGATATAGTCAAGATATAGTCAAGAGATAGTCAAGAGATAGTCCAGAGATAGTCAAGATATAATCAAGATATAATCAAGATATAGTAGAGTAGAAAAGACAGTGAAATGTAATTATTAATTAATACTGTGAACTGAATACAATTAATTATAATTAATACAACAGAAGTTTGACGATTTTGACGATTTTGACGACTATCAGAGACAAATTAATCAAAGTATTCAAGATTTTATTTCAATGTTTGATCTCAAGTACAGGACTTGTATCTGCAATTGAATAAGGGGCTGGGAAATACCCAGTATTTTACCTGAGAAACAGGTATAAAACTATTGTATAGCTGTATATATCATAAATAATTTATAATTCTTTCAGAACGTGACAGTAGAATTATAACTCTGGGTCAGGTCGACTGTTGTTATATATATCAATATATCTATATTGATATACAGGTATTGTCAGGTAAGTCTATAATATATCTATATAGTGATATTGATTAAAGGAATCGTCAGGTAAGTATGTTCTTACTAACAATATCGATCTCTGACCAGGTTGATTTTAGTTGACTTTTACTTTGCTTGTTCTGAATCAAACATTTTAGATTTCGGGAAGGGAGGGTTTGATTTCGGGGAAGGGAGGGTTTGATTTCGGGGAAGGGAGGCTTTGATTTCGGGGAAGGAAGGGTTTGATTTCGGGGAAGGGAGGGTTTGATTTCGGGGAAGGGAGGTTTTGATTCTCCCAAATTAGGCCAAGGACGGAACAAATACTTTATTAAGAAATTGAGATAAGCTGTCCGGTACTGTTGGATATTTTTACTCGGGCTCTGATCTGTAATTAGATGGGTTCGCATTCTTGTTGTTAAATTGAATTGTACTGTCTTATTGGAATATTAGCTTCAAAACAGAACTTAATTGGAGAATTATTTGTTGATAGATTTGTCAAGTTTTGAAACATATTTTCATCCTAGAAATGTCAACTCGTCAGCTGAAAATGAGTTTTAAGACATTTTTTATCATCAAGTATGACCCTGACTTCTCTAAGTTTTATAAAGTTGTTATTTTGATAAAAGTATAGTATGTTATAATTGGATTATTGATGCGTTTCATACAAACAAATAATAGCGGCGACATACTTGTATTGAAGAGTATTTAATTATAATATTAAAGGCGAGAGGACATTGGTAAAAAAATATAACCAAATGATAAAACAAAAACTATTGATTCTAAATGAAATATTTAAACTGAATATGAACAAAAAGTTCAATACACTGGGAAACAGGGGTAACAACAATTTCGGTTCTTTTAAAAAGTTTCAGTTTCTGAGTCTAAGATACGATTGATCAAACAGATGATGATCATGTCCCTGTAAATATTTATTATACAACCGACCAGTGATATGTATATTGTATTACTTAACTCTCAATATAATACTAATCCTCATATAAAGAGCTAGTCGAGATTTACTGTCTCGTAAAGGAAAAGTAGGGCGTAAACAGGACAACAATCGACATTCATTTTAGGTCTTGAATAAACAGGTATGTAAGTAGTCTGTAGAAGTAGGAAATCGGATAACTCCTTTAGAAACAGGGACCAAAATCATCCAGACTTGGATTAGCAGGTAAGTCAGTAACAAAATAGATAGTCAAACAGAAAATCAGATTGATACAAACTAAAAGTACCATCTACATGAGAAGAAAATAATATTTATTGTTACTTAAATTCTTTAAACATCAAGAGAGATGACTTACAGTGGCGGCTGCAAAACTTTTCATTGGGAGGGGGCATCGTCCATTCTGGGTTGAGACAGGTGGAGGGGGGTGGGGGGGGGGGGGTGAAATTACAGTGACTAAATGTTGTATTGTATGCGATTTGAAGGAATATCACATTCTTACAATTCTTCTTTATGAATGAGAAGGGGGTATGACCACGCCCTCAATCCCCACTCCGCCATGACTTGCAGTTTTCTATTGACTGTACAGGCTATACAGGAATTACAATTTGATCTGACCTATTGAAGGAAGTATAATACTGTTTAGATGTTGTGTTTCGGTGACTCTAGTTTTCTATTGAAATTTTTCTATTCATTGGTGAATCACAACTTTATTTCAGTTACAATGTGTAAAAGAATTTACCTGTAATATAATCTGTAGTGTCAAATTTATTAGAATTCAGTAACGCGGAGAAAATTAAACACATTAACAAATATTCATCTTTACTTGATATAGATTTCTCTCACGTCAGGTAATAAATATACCAAATAAACAATATCAAGATATATTAAATATATAATTTAGCCATTTTTAGTCATAGGCGCTGTCCTAGCACGTCTGTAAGTATACAATTTATAATCTCAAACTTGGTCAATACGAGTATATATTCATCAGTTGACTTACCTGGTGTCATGACTAAACAATAGAATCCCTCTATAATCCAACAATTCCATAAAACAAGTTATTATTCTTAAAACTACAGTTTGATATTTTGAAACTTGGTCAATAAGAGTATATTAGTTAGGTGTCATGACTAAACAATAGAATCCTTGTATAATACAAAACATCTTAAAAACAAACTTGATATAGAAGCCAGAAAATCTGCTACTATTCTGACCCGCTTTAAGGTAAGAACTTTGAAATAATAATATTGTAATGATTATAAAATTAGAGAAATAAAAAACTATTTCAGGTTTTGAAACCCCAACTAAACTAAAATGTGGAGAAATGGTCTATTTTTAATAATCTGTATTGTGGTGTTGGCTGAAGTTTCTTCAAACAAATGGCTATTTGGTCAGTATGATTGTATTTTAAAGGGAGACTCGGTTGGAATTGCTCGAATCTGATATAGATATAAAAAAAAATCCGAAACAAGACAATTCGGTTTATCAACATCACGCCACAGGATGTCTAAATTGAGAGCAATAATTGTATACTAGTGGACTCCTCTATTCGAATTATAACGACTTATTGCAACTATTCGCATCTAGGAAAATCTAAGATCAATGATGTCTGACAATTTCAGTTGCCATCAGTTGCTATCAGTTGTCATCAGTTACTATCAGTTGTCATCAGTCGCTATCAGTTGTCATCAGTCGCTGTCAGTTGCTATCAGTTGTCATCAGTTCCTATTAGTTGCCATCAGATGCTATCAGTTGTCATCAGTTACTATCAGTTGTCATCAGTCGCTCTCAGTTGTCATCAGTTACTATCAGTTGTCATCAGTCGCTATCAGTTGTCATCAGTCGCTATCAGTTGCAATCAGTTGCTATCAGTTGTCATCAGTTCCTATTAGTTGCCATCAGATGCTATCAGTTGTCACTGGTTGCTATCAGTTGCTATTAGTTGCCATCAGATGCTATCAGTTGCCATCAGATGCTATTAGTTGCCATCAGATGCTATCAGTTGCCATCAGATGCTATCAGATGCTATCAGTTGTCATCAGTTGCCTATGATCTATTTTGCATGGTAATTGTTGTCGCTATGAGCAGTGGAAACTATCTAATTCATCATAATAGCTTGCAGTCTGTCAGTTTTTCAGTAGGAGCGATGCATCTGATGTGATGGTTAGATTCGCCAGTCGATGTAAGGATCTTGTTAATTCGAATTTCACAGAAAATTATCCATTTCACTTCGATACTGGGCCATCGCCCTTCGTTAGTTGTCACAAAGATGCCTACTATATAACTCAGTCAAATGGCCTGGTCTTGTATACTAACAAATACTTAAATAATGACTTTAGGGCTTCATGTATCTCGGCTCTGGTGTATATCGAAATCATCCTCGTGATCAGCGACTGTGGCTGCTTCAAACAATGGTTTCTATAAATTCCAATTTGTGACAGAGTTTGTCAAACTTTCAGAGAGTCCACATAGCTAATATATAATGTTTATTTGGTAAGAATATATCTTATTTCAGATGATGCAAAGAAGAGCTCAGCGTGTGTTGGCGCCAAAACTCTCGCCTGCACCAAACACAGACTGACATGTCCACAAAACCAACAGATCAAAATCAACTCGGCTTTTTATGGATTCATCAAAACCAAGCATGGATGTCCTACAAGCAGAACTACTTGTAGTTTACAGAATGACTGTGGATGTGAGTGGTATCACGGTGACTGTGGGATTCTATACAACAGGATGGATGAAGCGGAGGTAATGAGATGTAGCGGTCAAAGGTCATGTAGTCCGAGAAGTGCGACTTCCAGTGATAATTCAAATTGTCATATACACCTATGGAGAAATAGGAAATATCATCCGAAGAATTCCTACACAGAGATTGACTATGAATGTATAAAAGGTAAAACCTGGTTTTTGCCTGTTGTCTTTAAAATCACAAAAGAGAAATGATCTCTGGTTTACTTTATCCAATTAGCTTTGTATGGTGCGATTCATTCGGTTCATTTGTTTGTTTACAAAAAAGTAACAAAATGTCACGAGCAAGAGTTTCGATTAACAGATTTGAAAATCATGTGACGTCATGAATATTTATTACTAATATGAGGTCAACCTGCTGAAGTGAAACACGGTATCTATAGGTAATTGTTGCGGAGGTGCTGATGGAGACAGTGCTCTTGACCTAGATATTTTTAATGAAGAAAAGAAGATAAAAGGAAATGATACCACTTTTTAAAAAAAAAATCCCCGTTGCCCACCTTGACAAGAATCAGATAAGTATGAGGGACAACTTCCTTTTAATCTGTATCTTATATATTTTCTGTTACAGCTCAAAGAATAGACCCAACTGAACCAAATATTATAAAAGGGTCTCAGATAGTTTTAAACGCATCTAAAGATTATACATATACTTATACTGTTAGTGGGAGTAGATGGTGGAAACCGGTCTTCTTCTACCAAACCAATCGGCAACTTAAACCTTTCTTTCTCCATAATCAACCGACACATGCCGGTGTAGAGTATATACTAAAGGGAAAGATTGAGTTCACTATTCAATCTAACACCGATACGCTCATAGTTCTTACAGGTTTGTCAACTCTTTAATTCTATTCTTAAAAAAATACTCCCTCTTAGAATTTAAAGTCTCAAACTTGGTCAATAAGAGTATATATTCAACAGTTGGACTTACCAGGTACTAAAGAATAGAACCTCAATATGGTCGGAGAGCAAATCTTAATCTCAATTTAAATCGCCACCCCACCCAACTCCCCCCACCCCCCTCTTGGGGTGTGGGACTAGGATGTCGGGGATGTGGCCAACTGGTGTAAAAGAATAATTTATTTTGAATTGAGAGAGCACTTCACATCACCACATGCTGGAAATGTGGGTGAAACACATTTTGGGGGTGTGAAGGGTCCTGGTGATTGCTCCAGGGGTGTGAAGGCTGAAATAGGTTGGGAAACACTGGTATAAATGGATGATTTTAAAACTTCTAAAATATTCGACTTATCTGATACGTTATCTCATATTCTTTGAAAAATAAAGCTCAGAATTGGGGATATATTGTAATATTATTGATTAAAAAATCAGTTTATGGGCTTGGCCAATCGGATGCCGAGAAACATTTCAATTTTTCTTTGACAATTTCAGCTAAAAGTTGGCATCAACCGGATGTTAAAGTCAGTTTTACCCGCATTGAAACAGGTAAATATTGAACTATGTTTTATCTCTAGAGTAAATATTGAACTATGTTTTATCTCTAGAGTAAATATTGAACTATGTTTTATCTCTAGAGTAAATATTGAACTATGTTTTATCTCTAGAGTAAGAGTAAATATTGAACTATGTTTTATCTCTAGAGTAAATATTGAACTATGTTTTATCTCTAGAGTAAATATTGAATTATGTTTTATCTCTAGTGTAAATATTGAACTATGTTTTATCTCTAGAGTAAATATTGAACTATGTTTTATCTCTAGTGTAAATATTGAACTATGTTTTATCTCTAGAGTAAATATTGAACTATGTTTTATCTCTAGTGTAAATATTGAACTATGTTTTATCTCTAGAGTAAATATTGAACTATGTTTTATCTCTAGTGTAAATATTGAACTATGTTTTATCTCTAGAGTAAATATTGAGCTATGTTTTATCTCTAGTGTAAATATTGAACTATGTTTTATCTCTAGAGTAAATATTGAACTATGTTTTATCTCTAGTGTAAATATTGAACTATGTTTTATCTCTAGAGTAAATATTGAACTATGTTTTATCTCTAGTGTAAATATTGAACTATGTTTTATCTCTAGTGTAAATATTGAACTATGTTTTATCTCTAGAGTAAATATTGAACTATGTTTTGTCTCTAGAGTAAATATTGAACTATGTTTTATCTCTAGAGTAAATATTGAACTATGTTTTATCTCTAGAGTAAATATTGAACTATGTTTTATCTCTAGAGTAAATATTGAACTATGTTTTATCTCTAGAGTAAATATTGAACTATGTTTTATCTCTAGAGTAAATATTGAACTATGTTTTATCTCTAGAGTAAATATTGAACTATGTTTTATCTCTAGAGTAAGAGTAAATATTGAACTATGTTTTATCTCTAGAGTAAATATTGAACTATGTTTTATCTCTAGAGTAAATATTGAACTATGTTTTATCTCTAGAGTAAATATTGAACTATGTTTTATCTCTAGTGTAAATATTAAACTATGTTTTATCTCTAGTGTAAATATTAAACTATGTTTTATCTCTAGAGTAAATATTGAACTATGTTTTATCTCTAGAGTAAATATTAAACTATGTTTTATCTCTAGAGTAAATATTGAACTATGTTTTATCTCTAGAGTAAATATTGAACTATGTTTTATCTCTAGAGTAAATATTGAACTATGTATTATCTCTAGAGTAAATATTGAACTATGTTTTATCTCTAGAGTAAATATTGAACTATGTTTTATCTCTAGAGTAAATATTAAACTATGTTTTATCTCTAGAGTAAATATTGAACTATGTTTTATCTCTAGAGTAAATATTGAACTATGTTTTATCTCTAGAGTAAATATTGAACTATGTATTATCTCTAGAGTAAATATTGAACTATGTTTTATCTCTAGAGTAAATATTGAACTATGTTTTATCTCTAGAGTAAATATTGAAGTATGTTTTATCTCTAGAGTAAATATTTACAAAGGGTGTCGCTTTATTACCAGACGTGTATCTTGTATCATTAATTCCAATCCCACGTAAAAAATCAAATTTTTCCACTTTTAAGTGATTACATCTCCCGTAATAGAGCAAAAATTGGAACGTGTCTTTCTATTGTAGACAAACAACAAACTTCGACAAAAACAACACATCAACGTCCGCATCCGACCATGAAACCAACGACTCCAAAACGTTTTAAATCTACGTCGACATCCATCCGCCCGAGACCTGAAACCAGAATGACTACAAAAGCGTCCTATATGAAGACTAAAACGACAACAAAGGCGTTCGATATGAAGACTAAAACGACCACACAAGCGTTCAATGTGAAGACCAAAACGACAACACAGGCGTTCGATATGGAAGAAGTGACGAGAAATATTGAAGATGGGATTGTTAGAGAAGAGACAAATGATAAAATGCGACCACAGGCAAGCGTAGCAGATCTTAGAGGGTTAAAAGGAGGTATGAAGCCAGAAATACATGTTTCTTACAGCCGACGTCAAAATTTGCAAAACTCACACTTTGCAAATCAATTCAACGCTGTTATCGTATAATTGCGAATGTAATGCGCACCATTCTTCCCCCCGAGTAAAATCTATAGTATCGTATATTGTATCCACTTCCCAAGATTGGCGCACGTACAGTATAATTCCGACCATAATGCGCACTTTTTCATTCTCGAGAATATCTATACCATTGTACAGCAGGGTGCTCTCTCGTATTCGCCTTTCAGGGGCCTACCGTTATGTTTTATGTACCGTAAAATTTCGAATACCATGCGCACCATTTTTTGAAATTTTCCTGGATTTATCAAATCTCTATGACTGTATATTTTGTGTTATAGGTTTAATCGGAGGAGTTGTTGTTGGAATTGTGGCTGTGATAATCATTCTTCTCATCGTGGGTCTGCTAATCTGTAAACGGTAAGGTGATACTTTATAAATATCGCTCTAAATCACTATTTAAAAGGGGCATTCCGCTTTTTTTTGTAGGTCGAAAACTTTTTTTGCTCAAATTTGTGTAAACTATACACCAAAATCTATAGAATTGTGTCACTTAACGTATCTGAAAGTTGAAATTAAAAAAATAGGCTACAGTCGTTAATTTTTAACACCAAAATTATTTTATAAGTTTTCTTAAATTTTTTAAGTTTGTTGTGCTTTTAAAAGGCTGTTAGAAACCTGCTGTACATATTTTAGTAAAAAGTTTCTTACGTATTCTAATGATTTCAACTAATAATATCGAGCCATTATAAAACCAAACACCAAAACTAGGTCAAACTGTTAATTAACAATTAGTGCTCTCTGTTTTTTAAAACAAATCCAGTTTGATCAAGTAAGCTATAGATAGTAGAGAATACACCTTGATGGAAGAGAACGACTTTATCCAAAATAATTATAATTTATGCTAGACTACAAAGCGCCCTATTACACCTCAAAAATTTCGAAATTACTCCCCAGGTTGAAAATCACTGTTCTATTGAATAGTTACTTGTCACTGTGAACAATTTGAAATATATTTTGTTTTATTTACAGACGAAGACAGAAGATGGAGAAGCCAGTTGTAGTGGATAAAGGCATCAGTAATCCTGCTTACCAAGTCTGTTACATCAACCCAAAATTACAGGGACCGCCGCCAGCCTATGAAGAGATCAACCCAAGGAACGATTACCCTCGTGTCCATTCGAGCCATACAGCAGACGACTACGCCAACATACATGACACCAACCAGAAAAATGCCGTCAAAGATGAGGAATTTCGACCTTTAGCTGGTTTGAATGTAAAAGAATTTGAGAATCAGAAATTGGATGAAGAAAAATAATAACATATCTTCATTAAAACAGTGATCAATTCATCAATTTTTGAGCGTTATAGTTCAGTTGTCTGAAGATTACAGAGAGAGTAATAACAAGTTCTGTGTTAAAGGGACAGATGCGCCACGTTAGGAGTTGATTTTGGTCTTGAATATATGTAAATAGTCTTCAGAAGTACTAGTAATGTACGAAAATCACATAATTCCTTTAAAAATATCTCGACTAAGAATTTCACCTTCTATTTCTATATATATCTTTTCTATATATCACAGAGTATATTAAAATGACGAGTCGTTAAAGGCTTGAATTTCAACGGTGAGCTGTGATCACCATTACTGGCTATATACTGACTATTACACTATATGACCAGTGGTTTCATTGAGACTTGTCTCAATACACCTAACACTATATTGGCTAAGCTATAAAAATCCCGTTTCTAAGACTTAAGTATGATTGGTTTAAACAAAAATGGCTCATCTGTCCCTTTAATATTTCTAACATTGAACTATGTAAATATCTAATATATAATATATAATATAATTCCATTCACTCTTCTTCAAAATTTAGGCCCTGTTTAAAAATTATGATCATTCTATTCTGAATTAATTTCAATTGTAAAATTAATAGGCCTTATGGATCTGAAATTGAAATATATATTTTAAAAATTTGTGAATCGAAAGAAGAAATTCGAAGCTCGGTCTAATTGTAGAGTAAAATATTATAACAGTATTATTTTCATTCAGTATTTTAATTCGATTGGTAATTCACGCAATTTTACTCTTCTTTATCTGTGCAACACCAAGTGCTGTTTTTTTTTTATAAGATTTAGTTTTACTTAATATTACTAATATTTATACTATTTTTCGAATATTAATTCTGTTTTTTTATATTAGAATTAGTTTTAATTAATATCACTAATATTTGAAGTATTATTTTTGAATATTAGTGCTGTGTTTTTTTATATTAGAATTAGTTTTAATTAATATCACCAATATTTGAAGTATTATTTTTGAATATTAATTCTGTTTTTTTATATTAGAATTAGTTTTAATTAATATCACCAATATTTGAAGTATTATTTTTGAATATTAGTGCTGTGTTTTTTTATATTAGAATTAGTTTTAATTAATATCACCAATATTTGAAGTATTATTTTTGAATATTAGTGCTGTGTTTTTTTATATTAGATTTTGTTTTAATTAATGTTACTAATATATAAAGATACTATTTTAACCTGTGTAACTTGCGATATCAGCATCCGCTGGAAGCGAACGTTAACTTGTCATCTACCTACCTACCTGTGTAACCCGAAGTTCATTGCAATATATTGTACAGGAATCGCCATAGTGTTTCCCTTCAAATGACGCAATATCTATTTTTAGTATCAGAGCTACAAATTATTTCATCCAGTTTGTGAATCTATATTTTATAGTAAGTGGCTACTGCATAATTCTTTTTTTTACATGTATCATAATAAAACAACTAATTATTATTCATGAAATATTGTTATGAGTAGAATATTTTATTTTAAAGAAACTATTTCGTCTTGCGAATATCTTTAATTACACGATTTGACCGAGTGTATTCATAGACAACAAGGACCAATTTTTTTATAGACAACTTGGACCACTTTTTAGAAGTCTTAGAAAACCTCTTTTGGGGTGTGTTATAAATTTGAATTACAGACAAACCCCTTGTATCAACTTTAAGACCAAATTTTCATAAGGCTCGGATACTCAAGCAAATATTCGGTAGGGTTATAGGAAGATGCCTCATCGGGATAAGGTTAATCATCAGATGTCGTTTTAATCAGTCCTCGTTAGACTCGTAATCTCCACAGTGGCAGAGCCAAAGGTGGAGCAGGGGAGGTAGACCCTCGGACGTAAACCTGGCTCCGCCACTGAATCCCCACCTTTTGAAATTATTACTAACGTTTGTATCAGATTTCATCTAATATTTAGAAATGCGTGTCGTAATTATTTAAATTTGATTGAAAAAACAATATTTATATCAGATTTCTAGACAGTAGTGTCCTTGAGACGTATCAGTCTGACTTGTTTTAAACATTTTTTGTTCACCTGTTTTACAAATCAAGGTATGATAATGTCGACCTGTTATTATCATCAGAGCGAGACGTAATTTGACAGATCCCTTTTCATTATCAAAATAAGTAAAGTAATTGCTATATAAAGTTATTATTAACAGATAGCCATTTACCTATTTTATATAACATGATCATTTTATTTATCAAAATCGACGCTGTATATATTTTTTTTCTTCGAAATCGATTTCTTAGGGGGTGCGTAATCCTCCACGTTACCCTATAAATTATTACTTAAATTATATTTTATTTTAAAATGATATTGCGTCTTAAAATGAACATGAAATTTAAGTTCTCAAGAATGGTCAATATCAGTTAGTTTACCTGGATAATTACTAAGTTTTTTGGATTTATTGGATTATATCAGGATCCTGTAATGTTATTTATGACACCAGATATATCTACTGATGAATATATGCTCTTATTGGCCAAGTTTAAAAGTTTTAAATATTATGTTCATTCTAAGACGTAGTCTCCCTTTAAATAAAAAGTATGTTTTATTCTTCGAGTCTATTTAATTACATTACAACCGCCCGGATCATAGTCTACTTTAAAACATTCTTTTTCCTCTTGTCAAATTAAATACAAAATTTGTAATTTTCTTATAAAAGAGATGTGAAAACTATATCAAATCACAGTTACCTGTATATCGAACTCGTACTTAGACAAAATTTTAGAATAGTCTGATCGTCTAAATTTTGAAATATTTAACTGTAGTCTGGGAGATAATATCGAGTAACGTCCCTTGATCTAGAAATCACCACCAGGTAGAGGCACTCAGTTCCGCCATTTCCTTAACTTGTTTATTTGTTGTCAAGAAATGAAAAAACGTCAAATTTTACAATTGTTTTGAATAAATTTCAAGACTACGTCATGGTAAGATGCAATTTCTCATTCTTTCTGTTCGTTTTGGCGGTGTTTTGAAAAAATGGTCTGGAAAAGAAAGTCAGGAATGCGCATTGAATGTATCTGCGAAGTGCTGATGTGTTATTTTTAGAACTGAACTAGCCTGAGTCTGGTTCCGGTCAGTGTATTGACCGAGTTGCTTAGATTTACATCCTAAATCTAAATTATTTACATCCTAAATCTGAATTCAGACAGAAAAAGGACCCATAAAGGCATGATATATTATATTATATTTAACTCATTTCTTAAATAACAAAGCATATAACTTTCAACACTACTTTCATCTGATTGTTTCTGATAGTGATGTAGTGATCATGATGCAGTTGAATGGGCTAATATAAGCCTTAGCCAGTTTGAAGTTTCATATTGCACAAACATGTAATTCAAAGAGTTTATTATAGATAAAACAGAGTTATGCAAATGATGCAAAATGGATAACTTAGGAAAAATGTTGTTGTTAACAATATCAAACATCGGTCATAAATTCCTAATGCACATATCTCTTCTTCCTGCGTGTTCATGTGGTCATATCTTTGAAGACTCTGAGCATTATCTTTTGTATTGTAACAACCACTCCACTGTTCGAAATCAAACAATCAACCTCCTACCCCCAACTTACAGATCATCGTCCGTATTATTATACGGCAACCCTGATATATCCCAGGATATGAATAAGTTTATATTCAATACTGTTCATTCATACATCAGTCTGTCAAAGAGATTTGACGATTGAACTGATATATATA
Source organism: Lottia gigantea (assembly GCF_000327385.1). NCBI lineage: Eukaryota > Metazoa > Mollusca > Gastropoda > Lottiidae > Lottia > Lottia gigantea. Next base: position 55,445 of record NW_008708335.1, read on the forward strand.
CCCTCACACACAGGAACAACAGACAATATCTTAGTCCGAAATACCTGCCCCTGTTACGGCCTCTGGGGACTTCAGTTGGAAACTGCCAGTCGACAGATGCCAGGTGGAGCTGTCAGAGACTGTGATAGGGAAGGCTATTTCGGGCTTACATTATTATGAATTAATGATTATATTGAAAATACCAGTGTACCCCACGATTATTCATTCATTTATTCACTTGTTTATTATTATTATTTTTATTACAATATTGCTTATACCACGAGGCGGATTAATATAGGCTACTTTAGCTTGTTTCTGTATCGTTTGTAAATTATATCATGTCATTACAAATGCTTTCATTGTAATACATATTGTTTAAATCAACATCAAACACAAGTAAGTGTACGTAGAGACAGTGTGAAAACATTATCGTGTATTGTATATCTGCCTATTAACAAGCGTATTAGCTTCTAGACCACTGTACATATTGAAACAATATTGAATGCGAATGATTTCAATCGAGTCCATGTACTTGGAAGTAATCAAAATTTCAAACTGGCTTATTCTATTGTTAAGTTACGTGTTTTGTTTTTTAAGGGACAGATTGGCCATCCGTTGACCAATACTGGTACCTTAGTCTCCGAAACAGAGTTAAAAGTAATGGACGGAAAGATGATTCACATGTCATTTACTATTGATTATTGAATCTATAACAGAACCCATTTCTTAAATAAAATCTAAAAATCATTTTTGATGGGGGTTTCCCCTCTTTTAAAACCAATTGATTTTATAGTAAACTGCCGAATTTCCTTCTTCAGAACCCCTGATCCATATCACCTGTAGGAATGTTCAATATTTGCCTGATTAACCATATCTAACTATTTGGATGTCTAGTTAATGGAATATCTAACTAATATCAATGAGATATAACATTGGTAACTTGACTGTCTCTTTCAATTTAAATTAAATATGTCTCATTATTTATACAGACAGTAGCCTAATTAGAGACAGTTGAAAGCTAATTAACATAGTTTAATTAGATTAGGCTACTCAAAATAACTGTGACACATGTTTTAACTTGCTTTATTGTTTAAATTGTCAGAGAAACAACAGTATTTTCATTGTGCTGGTGACTGGTGACTGATCTCTACTTCAACTTGACAATAAAGTTATTACACCTTTCACCTTCTCACAGGTAGACATATAACAGGTGTTAAACCTTTCTTGTCCTAATTAGTTTTAACAATTTTTTGTCTCAATGCAGACAGCTCCTGTGTCATTAACAACTCATTAGATATCAGTGACTTTATAAATTAAATTAGAAAAGTTTAGTAACATTTTGTTTGTACATTAGGTGTTGTAAGAGATTCTTTCTTATAGAAGCACTGGCCTAGAACACAGGTAAATAAGGTCACATTAGGATATAGTCCTTGATGTCTTGCATTTCAAATGTTAATTTCATCAATGAAAGGGGATCTTCGTTTCAGAAGTCAATAAAAATAATTCAGTTTAAAGTGGTTAGGTTAGATTGTGACAGAGGAAGATTAGAATTGATGTTATAATAGTTTGTTGAGACTCCACGTTGGGAAATGTAACAATTTTACACCAGTATCGTTTGACTTTAATCCAGAATCAATTGAAAGGAGAGAAAACTAGATATAGATAGAATATTATCTGACTAGCTGAACTGAATTTCAAGTTTGACAGTTGACTGTATGTGATGCAGCATTAGAATTAGATAATCTTCACTGGCCTTATTCTCAAAAACTTAAATAAAAGATAAAAGCCAGATTTTAAGAAATACAGTAATCTGATTGGATAATAATACTAAATTCAGTTTTAGTGATTGACCAATCAGATAATTGCAACATTAAAATCATCTTGAGTTAAAACATTTTGATGTTTTGTTGTTTCAGACCTAACTAAAGAATGTTGATATAATAACTAATGAATGTTAGTATAATAACTTATGGAAGAGTGTGAAGTTAAACAAGTCAAGTTATTGAAATGTCGTGGAAACCAGTAGATTCTAGATCAAACTCTCATACCAATGTTCCAGGTAAAATTTTTATTTATTAACTCAATATGGAACATTAGTCCTAATCCTTAATTGATTAAAGGAATTGTAAAGAGGTTTTCGAAAAATTGATGCTAGCAGTGTCACTGATACACTTAAAAAATTTAGAAAACCTCTTATTAACTACTTTAGAAGTCAAATGTCAATAATTAAAAAAAAAAAGAAAATGATGACAAGTTTGATTTAAAGATTCAGATGAAAATTTGGTCAAGCAAGAAGGGGAAGAGATATAAAAACTTTGCGAAATGTTAACGTAAACATTTAAATAGTTTTTGCGTATATTTTAAATTTGAACTTTTAGATAAGTTAAAGGGACAGGTTTACCATCTGTTTGACCAATCAGACTCAGAAACAAGTATTTTTTAGCTAAGTTAATCAGTAATATGTTCACAGCTAAAAGTCGAATTTAAGCCTTGAAATCCGTGTGTGTACAGAATTATCCGTGTTTGAAAGTTTCTTGATACTCTGCCATATATAGAAAAAACATCTATAGGAAGTAAAATTCCTAGTTTCAGATTTTTTTGAAAGAATTATGTGATTTTCTTACAATTCTAGTATTTCTGAAGCTTACATATCAAAACACAAATCAACCCCCAAAAAATCAAATTTGATGTACGGTATATAGTTTTCATGAATTTGAGCACAAAATCTTTAAACATACTTAAAAAATCAGAATTCCCCTTTAATCATTATTTGTTGTGTTATTTACAGATTATGAGAAAATGCTACATAATCCCCATTATTCAGGTAAGTTTGTTTTATTTTATTACAGAAAACAATTCTATTTTTTTACATGCTATTTAACAAATTCAACAATACATCATACAATCTTTGTCTAATACCCAGTGGCTGATACTAAGGGGGAGCTCCCCTCGCAGTCTGAAAAGCAAGTTTTTTCAGGCAAAAATCTCAGAATTAGAAATTTTAATCTCAGAAATTTTGCAACTCTCAGACGTAAACCTGGCTCTGCCACTGCTAATACCTTGACTGTAACAGCCACCTTTCTGTATTATATCTTCAAATGTCAAGTTCTTACTAATTTCAACTTATACCTTGACTTCAATAGCCACTAATCTTGTATCACAGAAATTTGTAAATGCAGTGATTTGATTGGATTTTACGTTAGTTAATACAACCAATCATAGCTCTTGACAGAAAGACTAAATAATAAGCCATTTAAGTTAGTCTTTCTGTTCAGGGCTCTGATTGATTTTATTTGCTGGCAAAATCCAATAAAATGGCTGCATTCTATGATACAAGAATAGTGGATGAAGAATGAATCATGTGACTAACTATTGGAGTGCAGGCCTCTTGAACATAGGTCAGTTTGATTTCACTGCCATTCAATCAAATTTCTGCCCTCTCCAAACTAACGCAAGAATTTTGTGAAGCACAACAAATGTTCTAATACTTCCTAGAATACATCTTTTGTTCTAATACCTATATTAAATATAAACACTAATAAAAAACGAAAAGAAAGTTTGGTCTAATTTTATTTAATGATTTGAAATAATATATTACAGGTTGGGGTGAAAAAGAAGACAATGTACATCCTGTTAGATCCCGTAGTCCACCAACCAGTCAATATCACCCCGAAAACACAACCCACGAACCTAGAATTTATCAACCATCTAAATATAACCTAGTGTCGGGTGGAGGAAGTCATTATGATTCTACGTATCGAGATTACAGTGCCCCTACCCGCGAGGGAACTGTACAGTATTTATCTAGTGATGGATATGAGAAAGTAGGACACAAGACGGACTACGGTTTTAAAACATTGCCGTCATATCAAAGTGAGGTTCCTCACCAAACTTCCAGTTATTCTGGAGGGCATAATTACCGAACTTTACCGCTACGTTCAAACCCAAACGATTTAGTGTACCGAACTCCTGTTAAATCATCAATACATGAAGAGAGAAACCATCCCCCGGCCCAGGGATACGTACATCGTGATGATCACCCTGGTACTAGTCTCCACTCTACCAGTAACCTACGTCACTCTACCGGAGATCTACGTCACTGGCAACAGTTACATCAAGAACAGCTATTACATCAACATATTGAAACTCAGGTAAATTATTTTAGAATTTGGTCTCAACAATACCACTATTGGTATGTAAACGCAATTGATCTGGTGATAAACTGAATAAATGACAAAATCAATTATGTATGTTTGTGGTATGATCAATTGTGTAACTATAGATATATCACATTTGTTTTTCCATATGTATTTCCCTTCACCTTAAATTTTAACAGAATCATCAACTTCAAATAATGTCATCTTGTTTTTGTTTCCATGGTGTATGAATACATGACCTAATTTGAGTAGTTATTAACCTGTAAAACGTGTTTATAATGATTTTATGAACCTGTGAGAACAGTTCTGTTGTGTGATAAGTCTCTGATAAGGGGCCTGATATAGGAATTAACCTAGTTATCACCTGATTGATTATTATATAAGTTTGTATCTATTACAGGCGTTGTATGATAAACCAGCGTCTGTCTCTATAGATAATTTATTTAAACAACTCAGTTTAAAAGAGGAAGATGTGTCACGCTGGGAGCCGATACGACGAGCGGCAGACGGAATAATACAGGAGAAAAATATGATCATTGAAAAGTAGGTTTTATTCTGTCTTCAAAGTCTTACATCTTCTCTGCATAATAATAATAATAATAATAACTTTATTAGAAACTCAGTTGTACAAGACAATCTTCCCTAGGATCTTTCTACATCTACAATAACATATTTACAAAATGATAAGGTAATAAAAATAGAAAATAGAAATAAAATAGAAAATGAATGATGAAAATTAAGGGTCACATTCAGGTGATTGAAATATATGTAAAAAGGAAATGAAATAAAAGTAATTTTTACAACATTAAAGATAATAGGAAATTTTAAAATAATTCTAGTCACTCTTATTATCATAGTTCCCTTTTCAGTCCTGTTTTAAAACATTCTACACTGTTAGATTGTTTATATACAGGAGTTAAACGCTTTGAGATTTTCAGACAACTGACCTATATTCAGCCTGCGTCCCTACTGAAGTTACTTAGAGTTAAACGATATGTGATTTTCAGACAACTGACCTATATTCAGCCTGTGTCCCTACTGAAGTTACCTAGAGTTAAACGCTTTGTGATTTTAAGACAACTGACCTATATTCAGCCTGCGTCCCTACTGAAGTTACCTAGAGTTAAACGTTTTGTGATCTTCAGACAACTGACCTATATTCAGTCTGTGTACCTGTGTAATATTGACTATTTATGTTTAGATTAAAGAATCGTATTCTACAGTTAGAAGAAGACTGTAGTTTAAATGAGACAAGATTAAAACATGCTCTAATTAATCAAGATGATACAGGTGATACATTACATCATAAAATACAGGTAATATCTTTATTCTTATATCTTATAATAAAACTAAGTACTAAGAATATATTATAAGTTGTATTATTCTCTACACACGTCGAATTGAAGGCTCAAAATTTGACAGTGAACTGTGAACACTTTTACTGATTGGCTTAGCTAATGTCCCTTCAAGTGAGTTAGTATTTCATAATGAAAAGTGGTATCAGGTGTCCAGAAGAGTTAGCTTCCCCTGCCTGGCACAACACCTCTAATGTTGCTCAATATTTCACACAGTATTATCCTTTATTTAGCTTATACATCATATATATATTTGAGAGTAGGGCTTTAATTTCTATCTACTGTATTTTCTTGTTTTAGACTCGTTACTCT
>NW_008708335.1:61297-62728 GCF_000327385.1 Lottia gigantea
AAATATTAAAATTGGTGACATTTTTTTGCTTAGTGATGAAAATGTTGCTCGAAATCAATGGAACTTATGTCGTGTTGTTGAAACTTTTGTTGGAAATGATAATCTTGTTCGTAAAGTAAAATTAGTTGTTGGTAGTAGAAATTTGAATTCTAAAGGACAAGCTTTAGATAAGGTTACTTATTTAGATCGCCCTGTGCATAAGTTAATTTTAGTTGTCGAATCAGAAAATTAGCATTGAGATTTTTAGACCAGGGAAATCCCCACCAAGGGAGCCATTCGTTTAGTTTTATTTATAAGTTAAGATATAACTTGAACCTATTTAGTTAAGTGTTTTAGTGTCTATAAATAACTTTTTTGCATTTTGTAACGTATGAATACACAACTTCGCTTTTCGTTAAGGAAATTAAGAAGCATCTAATTTGGGGAGCCATGTAGCTGCTGTAGTATCCACCGATTCGAAGTCAACATTCACAGTGTGAATACGTGATTTTATTGCGATATCGAAGTATACATATTCGATTATTCCGTTTCCGGTTTTGATATTTTTTCTTGAGTGCGCCAAAAGATTTGTTTGGGCTGCGAAATTTGCGTAATTACAAAGGCTCATGGAGGTATCATTAGTTTATTAATTGTATATCTGTTTCGTTTTCGGTGTAACTTTGTGTATTCATTCGATAAGCTTATTCAAAATGATTATTTTGTATTTTTCAGTTTTCACGGCTTATTCGGCTTATTCGTCTTATCCGACTAGTATATATGGCTTAGATTGGTTTATTGGAAGCCAGTATATTTATTGAAGTTTAGTCAAGATAGATATGAATGTTATATTGTTTGAGTAAATGCGATGCGTCCTTTTTATACTTTTATAATAAACTGTTACATTGGTTATTTGTGTTCAACCTGATAAGCCCGTCGAGACCCATGTTGCTTTGCGTCATAATGCTCCGGAGGTAGTCCGCCCAACTACTTAAAGAGACATTACAATCATTTCTGACAATTTTAAGGTGTGACACCAAAAAAGTTTAAAAATCTATAATGTATCTTTTTGATAAATCAGTCTCTGCTGAACTGAAGGTTTTGCTCGGGTGTTTCACTTGCGGGGGCCGAGCCCCCACGGACCCCAGGCTAACGGCGAGGCTGCTTCTATCTCATAACATTCATTGTACTATTGTCCCTAAGGGCTGAGTTACAATTGAAGATTTTGAAGTGAACGGACGTGGAAATAGCTCTCAGTGAAACCCAATCAAGTGTGACGACATTATGCTCTTGTGTTAGCTCATAAAGAAACATTATACTGAAATTGTGAAAGTTTGTAAGGAATTATATACTGTTACATACTTTAAATAGTACAGATATAGCAGCTTGGAGAATGGCAATTGGATCTTATTCCCACAAGGCAGCCGGAGGGAAGACAAAGGTGGACACTATATC
>NW_008708335.1:62778-64181 GCF_000327385.1 Lottia gigantea
ACAACAGAATGACCATACAGATCAGACAGAAAACAACTCAGTTGGTCACTACAACAGAATGACCATACAGATCAGACAGAAAACAACTCAGATGGTCACTACAACAGAATGACCATACAGGTCAGACAGAAAACAACTCAGATGGTCACTACCACAGAATGACCATACAGGTCAGACAGAAAACAACTCAGATGGTCACTACAACAGAATGACCATACAGGTCAGACAGAAAACAACTCAGATGGTCACTACAACAGAATGACCATACAGATCAGACAGAAAACAACTCAGATGGTCACTACAACAGAATGACCATACAGGTCAGACAGAACACATCTCAGATGGTCACTACAACAGAATGACCATACAGGTCAGACAGAAAACAACTCAGATGGTCACTACAAAAGCTCATAAAGGACAAGGTAAAAGGTTAAGATGAATAGAACTCAGAAACAGAGAAGATTAGTAAAGAGATAGTAAAGATGTAGTAAAGAGATAGTAAAGATGTAGTAAAGAGATAGTAAAGATGTAGTAAAGAGATAGTAAAGAGATAGTAAAGATGTAGTAAAGAGATAGTAAAGATGTAGTAAAGATATAGTAAAGAGATAGTAAAGATATAGTAAAGAGATAGTAAAGAGATAGTAAAGAGATAGTAAAGTGATAGTAAAGATATAGTAAAGAGATAGTAAAGATGTAGTAAAGAGATAGTAAAGATATAGTAAAGAGATAGTAAAGTGATAGTAAAGAGATAGTAAAGAGATAGTAAAGATATAGTAAAGATATGGTCAAGAGATAGTAAAGATATAGTCAAGATATAGTCAAGAGATAGTCAAGAGATAGTCCAGAGATAGTCAAGATATAATCAAGATATAATCAAGATATAGTAGAGTAGAAAAGACAGTGAAATGTAATTATTAATTAATACTGTGAACTGAATACAATTAATTATAATTAATACAACAGAAGTTTGACGATTTTGACGATTTTGACGACTATCAGAGACAAATTAATCAAAGTATTCAAGATTTTATTTCAATGTTTGATCTCAAGTACAGGACTTGTATCTGCAATTGAATAAGGGGCTGGGAAATACCCAGTATTTTACCTGAGAAACAGGTATAAAACTATTGTATAGCTGTATATATCATAAATAATTTATAATTCTTTCAGAACGTGACAGTAGAATTATAACTCTGGGTCAGGTCGACTGTTGTTATATATATCAATATATCTATATTGATATACAGGTATTGTCAGGTAAGTCTATAATATATCTATATAGTGATATTGATTAAAGGAATCGTCAGGTAAGTATGTTCTTACTAACAATATCGATCTCTGACCAGGTTGATTTTAGTTGACTTTTACTTTGCTTGTTCTGAATCAAACATTTTAGATTTCGG
>NW_008708335.1:84841-90457 GCF_000327385.1 Lottia gigantea
CTATTACATCAACATATTGAAACTCAGGTAAATTATTTTAGAATTCGGTATGTAAACGCAATTGATCTGGTGATAAACTGAATAAATGACAAAATCAATTATGTATGTTTGTGGTATGATCAATTATGTATCTATAGATATATCACATTTGTTTTTCCATATGTATTTCCCTTCACCTTAAATTTTAACAGAATCATCAACTTCAAATAATGTCATCTTGTTTTTGTTTCCATGGTGTATGAATACATGACCTAATTTGAGTAGTTATTAACCTGTAAAACGTGTTTATAATGATTTTATGAACCTGTGAGAACAGTTCTGTTGTGTGATAAGTCTCTGATAAGGGGCCTGATATAGGAATTAACATAGTTATCACCTGATTGATTATTATATAAGTTTGTATCTATTACAGGCGTTGTATGATAAACCAGCGTCAGTCTCTATAGATAATTTATTTAAACAACTCAGTTTAAAAGAGGAAGATGTGTCACGTTGGGAGCCGATACGACGAGCGGCAGACGGAATAATACAGGAGAAAAATATGATCATTGAAAAGTAGGTTTTATTCTGTCTTCAAAGTCTTACATCTTCTCTGCATAATAATAATAATAATAATAACTTTATTAGAAACTCAGTTGTACAAGACAATCTTCCCTAGGATCTTTCTACATCTACAATAACATATTTACAAAATGATAAGGTAATAAAAATAGAAAATAGAAATAAAATAGAAAATGAATGATGAAAATTAAGGGTCACATTCAGGTGATTGAAATATATGTAAAAAGGAAATGAAATAAAAGTAATTTTTACAACATTAAAGATAATAGGAAATTTTAAAATAATTCTAGTCACTCTTATTATCATAGTTCCCTTTTCAGTCCTGTTTTAAAACATTCTACACTGTTAGATTGTTTATATACAGGAGTTAAACGCTTTGAGATTTTCAGACAACTGACCTATATTCAGCCTGCGTCCCTACTGAAGTTACTTAGAGTTAAACGATATGTGATTTTCAGACAACTGACCTATATTCAGCCTGTGTCCCTACTGAAGTTACCTAGAGTTAAACGCTTTGTGATTTTAAGACAACTGACCTATATTCAGCCTGCGTCCCTACTGAAGTTACCTAGAGTTAAACGTTTTGTGATCTTCAGACAACTGACCTATATTCAGTCTGTGTACCTGTGTAATATTGACTATTTATGTTTAGATTAAAGAATCGTATTCTACAGTTAGAAGAAGACTGTAGTTTAAATGAGACAAGATTAAAACATGCTCTAATTAATCAAGATGATACAGGTGATACATTACATCATAAAATACAGGTAATATCTTTATTCTTATATCTTATAATAAAACTAAGTACTAAGAATATATTATAAGTTGTATTATTCTCTACACACGTCGAATTGAAGGCTCAAAATTTGACAGTGAGCTGTGAACACTTTTACTGATTGGCTTAGCTAATGTCCCTTCAAGTGAGTAAGTATTTCATAATGAAAAGTGGTATCAGGTGTCTAGAAGAGTAAGCTTACCCTGCCTTGCACAACACCACCAATGTTGCTCAATATTTCACACAGTATTATCCTTTATTTAGCTTATACATCATATATATATTTGAGAGTAGGGCTTTAATTTCTATCTACTGTATAAATTTCTTGTTATAAATTTTTCTTGTTTTAGACTCGTTATTCCCTGTAATATAAACATTCTTTCTATCCCATAATAATAATAAATATTAATTACAGGAATTACAGTATAAATACGCAACGTTAAAAACAGAATTAATAGATACCAGATCTCAGAAAAATATAGAAATAGACGAACTTGAAGTTAAACTAGGGTAGGTTTATTATTGATTTTATATTTTATATTTACTCTGTTGTCATAGTGAATTCTTCAGGTCTCTTGACATCATAGTGATCATCATTTACCTACGGAAAGGCGATCATAACTTTCAAACTTGACTCTCATATAACTGAGTGTGTGAGCTATGTTCAGAAATCATGACCACTTTTATTATTTACAACCATAAACAACTAATTGGTAATCACTATGGTGTAAGGACACATTTATGTTGAAATGTCTTATTATAATAATTTGTTGTTGGTTGAAATGTGGTATTTTATATTGAGAAATAGAAAATTATGGCCAGTAAAAAGATGATCTGATCTTTTAGAAACGGAAGGGTGGAAATCAGTCTCTGTAAAAGTGTTGTCACTTTGTCACCTGTGTCACTTACAAAACATCACTCAGTAGTCTCCAGTCTCTTTAATAAGACAAGTTTTGGTGTCATATTTTATCATCGGTGGTGCTCGTCTAGAAATGAAATGAATGGAGTTTTACGTCCTACTTTTCTGCACAAGGTGCTCGTTTACGTCTGTTCCAATTCTGACCTCAATAGAACGGTACAGAAGTGGAATATGTCATATACCTTTCTCCGTCAATTTGAATGTTGAGTTCCAACTTATTTTATTGAATGTTCGGTTTATTCAGCGAATCTAGAGTGTGCAGGAAACTAAAGGGAAGTAACTAAGGTTTTATTTAAGTTAATTTTTATTTTGTTTTCCAGTGCAACTGAGTATGAATTAGATCAGTTGAAGAAAACAATGAAAAATAAAGAAACAAATTCTTCAGATTTACAGTTTCAGGTATTTTAATGTTGTATTTTCAATGTTATTTTATTTAGAGAGATTGTAAAAAGGTTTTCTAAATATTCTATGTGTATCAGGGAGAATGGTAACTTCAATTTGCTATAGTAATAGCATTACAAATTTCATTCAGACGTCTGTGATTCCTGCATTTCCACTAAAACAAAGTGTTTGTTGACATCACTAATTGAAAAATATGTTTTATCATATAAACCCCTTCATTATAGTGATGCCATCAAACATTTTTAGAAGATTTGAAAACCTCCTAACAATCCAAATAAAAAATAGAGATTCCCAAATTTTGATTTTGACTCTTATCCATACCTTAGCCAGTGCCTTCTGTTACCTGTTCAACCACCCTAATCTAATCCCTTATTTTGTTGACAACTCTTTTGATTGGCAGTATTCTCTAACATAACATCTAATCACATCGCTGAATTAACAAACTTCTGTGATGCATCAAAAGTACCTTATGATGTCAAGGTATAAGACACAGCTTGTTATAGCTTGACATTGTGAAGATGTTGTAAATTGATTGTTGGACACTTCTGGCAAGATTTACCTAATTGCACACTGCATGCCATTGCCTGTATTTTGCTTGTAATATCAATGTTTTCTAGTTAAAAGATGGGGCAATAAACTGAGGCTGTAACTGTTCGACCGTTCTGGCTAAATTTACCTAATTGCACACTGCATGCCAGTGACTGTATATATTAGTGCTGGCAGGATATATCGGTGAATTGTTGTATCGCGATACGACATGCCACTATATGCGTATCGTATCCTGACCCGTGTATCGTGAGCCTTGTATCGCGATACGTATCATATCAGGGCATGATTTAAGATACCCAGCTGTACTATATTCCTGGCTTGTTTTTTATTTAAAGTCTCTGTTTTCCAGTTGAAAGAAAAAGATGGTGAAGTACGGGAATGGCAGACAAAGTTTACGGAGATGAAAGATAGTTCGTTAGAATTAAAACGTAAATTAGACAGTCTAGAACAATATCTGGGTGATTTACCTACATCAGAAGAAACAAGTAAAACAGCTAAAGAAATATCCTTTACAATTCAATAAGATTACTTTTTTTTTTCTTTTTTTTTAAACTAATGTCAGTTATTTTTTCTAATACAAAAATCAGACATTCTGTCTTCTGGTTTGTAACCCATGCTAGTTGAATCCTTGTGGATCAAGTATCAGCTGGTAAACATGATCCTTGCGATTTTGTATTGAAGACACTGATCAATTTTCACCATTTCAATTTTCAAACGTCTGTGCAATTCCTCTAAAACTAAGTTTAATATTACTAATCACGAATATGTAGACATATTTTGTGATTAGTGATGTCAGGAACCACAGACGTCTGTCTGACAATAACTTACAATCCCTTAAGTTTCGATATATTCACTGTTGAATTTTCCTCATTGCACACCAACTAATATGCCAATTTAAGTTCATTTGCATATCAACTGTTAATAAATATTGACCTTAACTATATCTTACTCAGAACAACTGAAAGAAGAGATGACTCTCAAGGAAACTAAGATTCACGAACTAGAACGAAAATTAAAACATGCACGAAAGGTTTTAACTCAGAGAGAGTTTCAGCAACGGGAGATGTCAGAGAAAGAACACCACCTACTGGAGAAATTGAAAAGTCTGTCTGAAGAAAACGATAGATTAAAACTTGATGATACGACAGCTGCGTTGTTTAAATCACAAGAAGAATTACGTGACGTTCGTGAAGAGAAAGAAAGATATGCTATTGATTTAGAGAAAGCTAAAAAGGTAAAGTTGATATATCTTGTTACAGTTTCTTGTGTGTATATTGTTGATTCTAGATAAGTATTCTTGCAAATTTTACAATTTCTTGGTTTTCATTTCAATGATATTTTATCCTTTCAGTTATTAGAAGATACTCATCGTAAACTTCGTCACCAGGAGGTCAAATATCAGACGGAATTACGTCAGTTTACAGAACGGGTCGGGCAGGAAGAGGAGGCAGTGGAGATACTACGTCAAGATCTCACTAAGAAAGATGAACTAATCTTTAAAATAAAGAAATCCATGAAACAGGTTGGTGAGGGTGCCTTTCTAGATATCTGTCGTCTGGATATCTGGATATCTGTCGTCTGAATGTCTGATATCTGGATATCTGTTGTCTGAATGTCTGATATCTGGATATCTGTTGTCTGAATGTCTGATATCTGGATATCTGTTGTCTGAATGTCTGATATCTGGATATCTGTTGTCTGAATGTCTGATATCTGGATATCTGTTGTCTGAATGTCTGATATCTGGATATCTGTTGTCTGAATGTCTGATATCTGGATATCTGTTGTCTGAATGTCTGATATCTGGATATCTGTTGTCTGAATGTCTGATATCTGGATATCTGTTGTCTGAATGTCTGATATCTGGATATCTGTTGTCTGAATGTCTGATATCTGGATATCTGTTGTCTGAATTTCTGATATCTGGATATCTGTTGTCTGAATGTCTGATATCTGGATATCTGTTGTCTGAATATCTGATATCTGGATATCTGTTGTCTGAATGTCTGATATCTGGATATCTGTTGTCTGAATGTCTGATATCTGGATATCTGTTGTCTGAATATCTGATATCTGGATATCTGGTGTCTGAATTTCTGATATCTGGATATCTGTTGTCTGAATATCTGATATCTGGATATCTGTTGTCTGAATGTCTGATATCTGGATATCTGTTGTCTGAATATCTGATATCTGGATATATCTGAAGCACCTAGAGAAGGAAAATATAATTGCATACTTAATTTCCCTCAAAAGTTTGAATTTGACAAAAGAAATTTAGCTAATGTTATTGTTCAGGCAAAAACACCTAATGATATGGTTTCAATCATTAACCTCATCAGTAGCAGAACAATATATGTTAAACTTCACATCATTAGTAAAATATTATAGAAAAATTTTATCATTTCAT
>NW_008708335.1:90507-97268 GCF_000327385.1 Lottia gigantea
TTCTGTCGTCTGGATTCTGTTGTCTGAATGTCTGATATCTGGATATCTGTCGTCTTGATATCTGGATATCTGTTGTCTGAATGTCTGATATCTGGATATCTGGATATCTGGATATCTGTTGTCTGAATGTCTGATATCTGGATATCTGTTGTCTGAATGTCTGATATCTGGATATCTGTTGTCTGAATGTCTGATATCTGGATATCTGTTGTCTGAATGTCTGATATCTGGATATCTGTTGTCTGAATGTCTGATATCTGGATATCTGTTGTCTGAATGTCTGATATCTGGATATCTGTTGTCTGAATGTCTGATATCTGGATATCTGTTGTCTGAATGTCTGATATCTGGATATCTGTTGTCTGAATGTCTGATATCTGGATATCTGTTGTCTGATATCTGGATATCTGGATGTCTGAATGTCTGATATCTGGATATCTGTTGTCTGAATGTCTGATATCTGGATATCTGTTGTCTGAATGTCTGATATCTGGATATCTGTTGTCTGAATGTCTGATATCTGGATATCTGTTGTCTGAATGTCTGATATCTGGATATCTGTTGTCTGAATGTCTGATATCTGGATATCTGTTGTCTGAATTTCTGATATCTGGATATCTGTTGTCTGAATATCTGATATCTGGATATCTGTTGTCTGAATGTCTGATATCTGGATATCTGTTGTCTGAATATCTGATATCTGGATATCTGTTGTCTGAATGTCTGATATGTGGATATCTGTTGTCTGCATTACAAGTACCCCATGTACACCTGAATACCATTTTATCAGATACACGAATCATTATAAATTATATTTCATTTATGACACACACCCTTTGTTGTTTGTGGGTAAAACATAGCGTAAAACATGGCGGCTCTTTTTTAAGAGAATTTGGTCAATATCCAGCTGTCAATCATTCTCTCAGATCTGTGAATTCCCCTTTTTTTCATAAAAGAAATATAACTTTGCCCTTTGTTTGATGAAAGTAAGAAAGGGGGCGGAGGGGGGGGAAGCACCTAGAGAAGGAAAATATAATTGCATACTTAATTTCCCTCAAAAGTTTGAATTTGAAAAAAGAAATTTAGCTAATGTTATTGTTCAGGCAAAAACACCTAATGATATGGTTTCAATCATTAACCTCATCAGTAGCAGAACAATATATGTTAAACTTCACATCATTAGTAAAATATTATAGAAAAATTTTATCATTTCATTACCTCAACAGGGGTTGAAAAACGACAGCCCTCTTGAAGATTCGTCAAATTCGATGACATCTGCTTTAACCAATCAAATTTCTACCCTCTCCAGCACTGGCATTTTGTGACACAGTGTTTATCAGGTTAGGTCAAAAGATTAGTTTGCAAACCGTTGTGAGTCACTTAATGAAGTGGCTATATTAAAAATAACAGCTAATGAAAAAAAAACTAAAACAAAAGTTACTGAAGAATCTTTCATTTTATTTCAGTTAAACACGCAACATCAAGATCTACTAGAACAGAATTTAATATTGAAAGAGCAGTTAAAACATTACGAATTAAAATGTACAGATGAGAATTTAAAACAACAACGAAGGTTTATGCAGGAGTTAGGATTGTGTTTCTCCGAGTTACAGTCCATAGTTCACGTCTGTACCCAGAGAGCAAAGGGAGAAGACCCCAATTTGGCAATATTACTTGGAGTCAAAAGTAAGTTCTCTTTATTATCATTCTTTATATAGAAATTCTTTAAGAGAAGAATTGGGGTACGTTTGGTGTATTCTGCATCAACAGTATTAATAAAACAAGTTGAAACAGAATTAAGAATGTTCCATGTGTGCAGATAAAATTTGAAATGGCATCAGACCACCCTAGAAAAACTGTAGAAAATTATACCCCCACTTTCAAATATGTCTCAGAATGCACCAAATCAATCTATGTTTCAAAAATGTTCTTAGTAGAACTCTCTCAGATGCTCCATTATCTAGAGGCTTTGGACTAAATGTCTCTACAGAGTTAACGAATTTTGAATTCAGGTTGGACAGTTGTCCCCCATCAATCAATCTATTTGTATTTGTCTGTTTGTACCCTCAGTCCTGGGAGGCTGGAGTAGCCACCGAGAGTCAGTCCCAAACCTCATCAAATGATTTAACTATTTTTTTGATTTTGTATTAACAGAAAGCGTAGATGATGAAGCCAGTGGAATGACAGATGATGATCTGGAGAAAGAAACTATCTCACAATGGACGTCAAAATTAAAAGAGATTCGAGTGGAGGTTGATAGGTTACGTGTATTTCTGACTAATAAGTACGCGGAAGATATGGCGGGGGATAATAACTGTACAACACAATAATCATCAGACAACATCACAATCATAACGAGGCTACATCTTACTCTGGCCACATATTCTCAAAATGATCTTAGAGCTAGTATATCCTAGTGTTAGAAGATAAGAACCTAGGAAATCCTACAAATAATGTTAGAAGATAAGAACCTAGTATATGCTAGAAACAGTGTTAGAATATAAGACCCTAGGATATCCTAGAATCAATGTTAGAATATAATACCCTAGGATAATCTAGAAACAATGTTTGAAGATAAGAACCTAGGATATCCTAGAATCAATGTTAGAATATAAGACCCTAGGATAATCTAGAAACAATGTTAGAATATAAGACCCTAGGATATCCTAGAAACAGTGTTAGAAGATAAGAACCTAGGATAATCTAGAAACAATGTTTGAAGATAAGAACCTAGGATATCCTAGATACAGTGTTAGAAGATAAGAACCTAGGATAATCTAGAAACAATGTTTGAAGATAAGACCCTAGGATATCCTAGAATCAATGTTAGAATATAAGACCCTAGGATATCCTGGAAACAATGTTAGAAGATAAGAACCTAGGATATCCTAGAAACAATGTTAGATGATAAGAACCTAGGATAATCTAGAAACAATGTTTGAAGATAAGAACCTAGGATATCCTAGATACAGTGTTAGAAGTTAAGACCCTAGGATATCCTAGAATCAATGTTAGAATATAAGACCCTAGGATATCCTGGAAACAATGTTAGAAGATAAGAACCTAGGATATCCTAGAAACAATGTTAGAAGATAAGACCCTAGGATATCCTAGCAACATTGTTAGAAGATAAGAACCTAGAATATCCTAGAAACAGTGTTAGATGATAAAAAACCTAGGATGTCCTAGCGCTAAAATTGATTCGAGAATATGCCACCAGTATCGCCAATCTAGTCCACTGTTTTATTTCACAAGATGTGATTATTAAACTTGATTGTTATCTTTGGATTTTGGATTCGTATAATAGC
Organism: Lottia gigantea; assembly: GCF_000327385.1. Classification (NCBI taxonomy): domain Eukaryota; kingdom Metazoa; phylum Mollusca; class Gastropoda; family Lottiidae; genus Lottia; species Lottia gigantea. The sequence continues at coordinate 93,816 of NW_008708335.1, forward strand.
ATTGCTACTCAAAGATCAAATCAACATTGCTTGAGGAAGAGTGTATCAGAAAAACACCTGATTATTATTTTTTTTACTAAGTGTAATATTATTGTAGTTTTATTAATGAAAAGAGAATTGTTCTATCATATACAAACCATTGGAATATTATTCAGTTAGTTTCTAACAACCAGCTAGTGAAACAGGTTTCAAGATTTAAAATATGAGACTTGGAGAAAAATGAAGACCAAAGATCAAAATAACCGATTACCTCCGCCTATTGTTACCATACCAACCTGACCTAGTTACCAGAATCAGGACAGGAAGTTAGTTTGACTACCATCAGTGCCATGTTACAGATACCAAACTCTTCTAGATTGGAACCGCACGTAAACAAAATAAAACGAAAGTAGTGTCTCAATATTTATTTAGCAGTTTGTATTGAAATAGATAGAATATTGTTGATAGGTCTGGTATTACTAGACAAATCTCCGATTATATATCTTCACGATGTCAAGCTATTAACAACTTTGTCTAAACCAAAACATCATTAGAAACATTTTTTGTTTGTAAATGCAGCAATTTGATTGGATTGTACGCTAGCAAATACAGCCAATCAGAACAATGTTAACAGTCTTCTATCATAGGATACATACATTGTAGTCAAGGTATAAGATGTAGATTGTAATAGCTTGACATTGTGAAAAACTATAATAAAACTGGATTGAAAGTTGATTTTTTATCATCTTAGTTCTGAGTTTGTAAGAACGACACAGTTTTCTATGGTCTTCATACAATTAAATAAGATGAAACCTTTTAACAATGGTCTTAATCAACCATCTGATGTGATGCAACTACGTAAAACTTGTATAGATTATAAATCAAGGTGAAATATAGAATTTACTATCATGAGATTGTTGAAGAAGAAAGATCTAATTATGTATTATATATATATATATATATATATTCTGTGATGAACCAATTCAGTATTATATTAAATATTACAACATTGTACTACATTATTTATACATATAATACTATTACTCTCTAATAGGGGCCGTATGCAGCGCTCTTACTTTGACTACAGTTGAACTTTACAAAGTTAGGATTAAGGCTTTCATTTTCTACATTTGATAGTCAAATTTAAGCACGACTTTCATAAAGATCAACTGGTGCATACTTAAAGTTCGACTTAAGTCTAACTTTAGTCAAAGTTTAGGTAAAGTACGAGCGCTGTATATGGTCCTTAGAATTTAATCTCATTTCTTCCTTTGTTTTTATTATATTATTAGGTTACGTTGTAATCATAATAGTTTTCTACCACATTTCAGTTCTAATGAAGCTATTCTAAACCAATCAAAGTGTGTCATATAGAAACAGTTTTTTTTTTATTATGTAACAAATTATGGGATAGAAAATTCAGAGTAGAGAAATCAATATGACAGCCTCTTCATGTTTTACTATTCCCCTAAAGAACAAAGAAACAGGTTTAACAAGACATGCTTTTATTGGTTTGAAATACTCTCATTTGAACATGACTGTGATAGAAAACTTGTTAGATTGCAGTAGAGATAAAAAACATGACAAAACAAAAAGAAAAGAAAGAAAAGAAATTGTGTAGTAATATTAATTAGATTGGTATTTTATTTCCTATTAAACTGTTTTTATTTTACTATTGGACCTAATTCTGTCTCATTATATACCACCGTCAAGAACTTACTGTATTGAGTTTTTTTATAATATATTTAGAATTAGTATTAATCCAGAATGTGATACAAATTTATTTTATAGACCAGCTAGTGCCATTAGAATTATCACTCCATTTACTGTAGATTCTTATAGTTTCTGAGGCTTTTATTTGGAATGTAGGATTTAAAACAAAGAAATAAGCTTATACTTAAAGATATACTACCTCTTAGGATGACTAAAAAATTCAAATTTTTAAACTTGGTTAGAATGAATCTTTATTCATCAGTTGACTTACCTAATATCAAAACTATATGACAGAATCTCTCTATAATCTAATACATCAATTAAACTAAGTAATAATTCATTAAACTAAGTAATAATTCATTAAACTAAGTAATTTTGAAACATGCTTATTTAGTTTAATAGATTTATTGTGTTATATAGAGATTCTATTGTTTAGTCATGGTACCTGGTAAGTCTAACTGATGAATATATACTCTTATTGACTAAGTTTAAGATTTTAAATTTGATGTCCATTCTAAGAGGTAATATTGATGTTTAAGTGACAAAAAGAATAAATGATGAAGTTTATAGAGTATAGAGTATATATTGTAAATCTAGTATTATTTTTATTTATTTACGAATGAAGCATAATATTATATATTCTATAGTTTTTCTTTATTGTATTTTTTTCTCTCAACTAATCGAGTCCCACTCAATTTAAATTGAAACAACGTGGCAGTTTTACAACTTTGACTAATTAAAATCAAAATACATCACTGCCCTGATGGTGTAATATTATTATATTAAATTATACTGTAGACTGTTTGATATTATCAGTATATCTTTAGATTTTAGTAATGAAGAAGTTTATAGAAACTCATATATAAATAATGTCAAGCTATTACATTGCGGCTATTGCAGTCAATTTATAAGTACAATATTGTAATAGCTTGACATTGTAGAGATGAAGTTTGTAATAGCTTGACACTGTGAAGATGAAGTATGTAATAGCTTGACATTGTAGAGATGAAGTTTGTAATAGCTTGACATTGTGAAGATGAAGTTTGTAATAGCTTGACATTGTGAAGATGAAGTTTGTAATAGCTTGATATTGAGAAGATGAAGTTGGTAATAGCTTGACATTGTGTCGATGAAGTTTGTAATAGCTTGACATTGTGAAGATGAAGTTTGTAATAGCTTGACATTGTGAAGATGAAGTTTGTAATAGCTTGACATTGTGAAGATGAAGTTTGTAATAGCTTGACATTGTGAAGATGAAGTTTGTAATAGCTTGACATTGTGAAGATGAAGTTTGTAATAGCTTGACATTGTGAAGATGAAGTTTGTAATAGCTTGATATTGAGAAGATGAAGTTGGTAATAGCTTGACATTGTGTAGATGAAGTTTGTAATAGCTTGACATTGTGAAGATGAAGTTTGTAATAGCTTGACATTGTGAAGATGAAGTTTGTAATAGATTGACATTGTGAAGATGAAGTTTGTAATAGCTTGACATTGTGAAAATGAAGTTTGTAATAGCTTGACATTGTGAAAATGAAGTTTGTAATAGCTTGACATTGTGAAGATGAAGTTTGTAATAGCTTGACATTGTGAAGATGAAGTTTGTAATAGCTTGATAGTGAGAAGATGAAGTTGGTAATAGCTTGACATTGTGTAGATGAAGTTTGTAATAGCTTGACATTGTGAAGATGAAGTTTGTAATATCTTGACATTGTGAAGATGAAGTTTGTAATAGCTTGACATTGTGAAGATGAAGTTTGTA
>NW_008708335.1:97318-98515 GCF_000327385.1 Lottia gigantea
TGATATCTGGATATCTGGATATCTGGATATCTGTTGTCTGAATGTCTGATATCTGGATATCTGTTGTCTGAATGTCTGATATCTGGATATCTGTTGTCTGAATGTCTGATATCTGGATATCTGTTGTCTGAATGTCTGATATCTGGATATCTGTTGTCTGAATGTCTGATATCTGGATATCTGTTGTCTGAATGTCTGATATCTGGATATCTGTTGTCTGAATGTCTGATATCTGGATATCTGTTGTCTGAATGTCTGATATCTGGATATCTGTTGTCTGAATGTCTGATATCTGGATATCTGTTGTCTGATATCTGGATATCTGGATGTCTGAATGTCTGATATCTGGATATCTGTTGTCTGAATGTCTGATATCTGGATATCTGTTGTCTGAATGTCTGATATCTGGATATCTGTTGTCTGAATGTCTGATATCTGGATATCTGTTGTCTGAATGTCTGATATCTGGATATCTGTTGTCTGAATGTCTGATATCTGGATATCTGTTGTCTGAATTTCTGATATCTGGATATCTGTTGTCTGAATATCTGATATCTGGATATCTGTTGTCTGAATGTCTGATATCTGGATATCTGTTGTCTGAATATCTGATATCTGGATATCTGTTGTCTGAATGTCTGATATGTGGATATCTGTTGTCTGCATTACAAGTACCCCATGTACACCTGAATACCATTTTATCAGATACACGAATCATTATAAATTATATTTCATTTATGACACACACCCTTTGTTGTTTGTGGGTAAAACATAGCGTAAAACATGGCGGCTCTTTTTTAAGAGAATTTGGTCAATATCCAGCTGTCAATCATTCTCTCAGATCTGTGAATTCCCCTTTTTTTCATAAAAGAAATATAACTTTGCCCTTTGTTTGATGAAAGTAAGAAAGGGGGCGGAGGGGGGGGAAGCACCTAGAGAAGGAAAATATAATTGCATACTTAATTTCCCTCAAAAGTTTGAATTTGAAAAAAGAAATTTAGCTAATGTTATTGTTCAGGCAAAAACACCTAATGATATGGTTTCAATCATTAACCTCATCAGTAGCAGAACAATATATGTTAAACTTCACATCATTAGTAAAATATTATAGAAAAATTTTATCATTTCATTACCTCAACAGGGGTTGAAAAACGACAGCCCTCTTGAAGATTCGTCAAATTCGATGACATCTGCTTT
>NW_008708335.1:104050-105811 GCF_000327385.1 Lottia gigantea
AGATGAAGTTGGTAATAGCTTGACATTGTGTAGATGAAGTTTGTAATAGCTTGACATTGTGAAGATGAAGTTTGTAATAGCTTGACATTGTGAAGATGAAGTTTGTAATAGCTTGACATTGTGAAGATGAAGTTTGTAATAGCTTGACATTGTGAAGATGAAGTTTGTAATAGCTTGACATTGTGAAGATGAAGTTTGTAATAGCTTGACATTGTGAAGATGAAGTTTGTAATAGCTTGATATTGAGAAGATGAAGTTGGTAATAGCTTGACATTGTGTAGATGAAGTTTGTAATAGCTTGACATTGTGAAGATGAAGTTTGTAATAGCTTGACATTGTGAAGATGAAGTTTGTAATAGATTGACATTGTGAAGATGAAGTTTGTAATAGCTTGACATTGTGAAAATGAAGTTTGTAATAGCTTGACATTGTGAAAATGAAGTTTGTAATAGCTTGACATTGTGAAGATGAAGTTTGTAATAGCTTGACATTGTGAAGATGAAGTTTGTAATAGCTTGATAGTGAGAAGATGAAGTTGGTAATAGCTTGACATTGTGTAGATGAAGTTTGTAATAGCTTGACATTGTGAAGATGAAGTTTGTAATATCTTGACATTGTGAAGATGAAGTTTGTTATAGCTTGACATTGTGAAGTTGAAGTTTGTAATAGCTTGACATTGTGAAGATGAAGTTTGTAATAGCTTGACATTGTGAAGATGAAGTTTGTAATAGCTTGACATTGTGAAGATGAAGTTTGTAATAGCTTGACATTGTGAAGATAAAGTTTGTAATAGCTTGACATTGTGAAGATTAAGTTTGTAATAGCTTGACATTGTGAAGATGATATGATAGTTGCATGTATTCAGTAAATAATGAATATATTTCTGTATGTGTTAGGAGAGCTCAGATTCAGCTATTTACCTAGTGCCTCATTCTCTAAAACTTAACTTAAATAAAATCCAGAAATACAGTTATCTGATTGGATAACAATGTTAAATATAAAATCAATTTTAGTGATTAACCAATCAGATGACTGGAATACTAAAATCATCTTAAGTTAAGTTTTATAAAACAAGACCTGTGGTGTATAATAGATATATAGTGGTACTAAAACAGATTTATTGAAAGCTAGGTGAAATACACCATATTAAGTTAATTAGTATTATAAAAAGTATAAGAATTATTATCTCTATAGTTATATAGATCTTGTTTTATAAAATATATTATTTATTTTGAAATAAAAACATCAATAGATTTGATATCTAAATATAATTGTTGTATTTTCTTTTTCTCCCTCTTCCCTTTCTCCCCACGTATTTTCCTTAGGTTGATCAATTGAAGGGTATGAGGGTACAAAATGCCACCTACCCCCTCCCTCCCTATCTGTTAACATGGTAGGTAGAAGATACTACTGTTAAGGCAATATTTGGACATTCTTCATGAAAACAGTAACACAGTCTTTATTTGTTCCATTTCCTGTCTGTAATTCCAGTAAACTTTTCCAAATTCTGAAATTGTTATTGCTAATGAAATATTTCAAGCAAGAGACATGTCTTTAAGGGATTGTAATCAGATTTTCTAGAAATAAATTTGTGTATCAGGGACACTGACAGAATCAATTTGCATCATTCCAATTTTCAATCAGACGTCTGTGGTTCCTACAATTCCACTAGAACTAGACTTTGGCCCAAGGTTCTCATATATCATTAGCAGCATTTCCGATAGTAACGTCATAAAATGCATAGTTTTAGTGGAATGCTGG
>NW_008708335.1:106455-112630 GCF_000327385.1 Lottia gigantea
ATTTGATATTTGAATTTCTGAATTTCTTCACAGATGAAAAATCAATGATGAAAGTTTACACATTTTGCTGAAACAATAATGAATTGATTAGACCTAGGCTATATCCACATTTCACAAAATTTCAATTTCACTTTAGGAGACTAAAACATTGTCAAATTGTACTTACAATGCTTGTGATTCAATAAGATAAACTTGATTAAAAGGACACTACCTCTTAGGATGACCACAAAATTGAAATTTGTAAACTTTGCTAAAATGAATCTTTGTTCATCTGTTGGACTTACCTGGTGTCAAAACTATACAACAGAATCTCTCTATAATCTAATAAATCCATTGACAAAGTTTGAGACTTTAATTTTATGTCCATTCTAAGAGGTAGTATTCCTTTAAGTAAATACACTCTGTAGAGCAAATCATGTATTTTCAGGTTGTAGCCTAAGGTTGGAAATTTAAAAGACTTTAGCTGGAGTTGTAGAGTTAGGTTAGCAGGACTGAAGTCAGAGTTTGAAATTATAAAATGGAACATGTGACATTTAAACACAAGAGAACAACTTTAGAACGAGCAGAGAAATTTATATCTTCTCATCATTTTACTGATATAAACCTGAGGAGTAGGTCAGTATTAACTTAATCTGTATAAAGGAACAGATTCCACATCCATTTAATAGTTAAAATGACAACTGTAGGGACACTAGTTTAGGGTGAGAGATTTATAGAATATGTTTTTAAAGGTACAGGTTTGTCATCTGTTTGACCAATCAGGCTCAGAACCAGGAATTTTTTAGCTGAGCTTATCAGTAATAGTGTTCACAGTTCACCGTCAAAAGTTGAGCCTTCAAATCCAGGTGTCCAGAATTATATGTGTTTGAAATTTAAGTTGACAACTAGTGTTTTCTTTAGACTCTTCCATGACATAGAAATAGAAAAAGAAATTTCTAGTTTGAGGTTTATTTGACCCAAATAAACCCCCGAAAATAGCAGACCTGTTTATTTAATATAACAATGGAATCACGACCTCTTTTTCTTTTATTCTGATAATTTCATCTCCATTGTAATCTAACAAGTTTTTTATTCCAGTCCTGTTTCAATGTCATTATTTCTAACCAATCAAAATGTGTTTTGGAAGTAACATTTCTTGATAAAATGACGAAATGTGGGATAGGGAGGTACCAAATAATCACTTTACTTTGGGATACGCTATTTCACTACCCCACATTCCTTATTTAATCAAGCAACAGATTCTACCTGACAAGCTCTGATTGGTTGAAAATAATTAGAATTGAAACAGGCTATGAATAAAGACGATGTTTGTTAAACTAATTTTTGTTTATTTCAGACTGTATCCAAAGAAACATCCCCTAAAATCTATATTAAATTACCCAGCCCCTGGTAGAATCTCTTATCAACAGGCTATCACTCAACAGTTTAAACCTACGCAGGTCGGACATTCTTTCGGACGAACGTAAGTAATTTAAGTTTTTAATTTGGTTTTATGTGTTTTTCCAAGTTCAACAAGTTCAAAAGAAGTGTATGACTGAAGGTTGAATATTTCATACTGGTGATTGTTACTGTACTGCTAAATATTTTTGTTTAAAATCAAAGCTGCCAGTGGGCGTATATTACCTTGCCTGGCAATATTATCTTTACATAAATACAGGAGAATCCTCGTCGAAACGTGACTTACATAGAAAAATAAATTAAAAAAATTGAGAGACATACATAATTATTTTTCGAATTTTTATGTTGTAGATGGGCAACACACTGGTTTAAACTGGAATTAGAAATACCGACTGACTGGGCAGGACAAGAAGTTCATTTAATATGGAATTCCCAGTCAGAGGCATTGATCTGGAAAGACGGGCAACCTGTTCAGGTAATATTAGTTTATCTATTTATGATATGTTAATATCATCTGCTAGTGATGTGATTGTGGTCTGAAAGGAAGTATGTAAGAGTTATGTATGACAGGAGGCAAGAGAAAACGAGAGTGATATTGTGTATTATCAGTTTAACAATATTAGTCATCAAGGCATGACATGAACTGTTCTGCAACCCTTGTCCATTGCTGTAAAACTGAATCTCTGTATTTACTGGAACCAATCCTTCTTAGCATGTTTCCATCTTCATATGCCCATTAGATCCAGAAAAGTATGAGGTAAAACTCCCCTACTTAAAGTGTTGCTAACTAACCACTGAGCTAGGGTTTTAAAGAAGGGAGGTAACTGTTGATTATATTCTATTCCAGGGTTTGAGTGGAGAAAATAACCGTGGTTTGAGTGATGAAAATAGAATTTCATTTCCTCTTCAACAACCAGGAACAACATGGTGAGATTTTTATTTCCATAAATGTTTTCTAGACTTTTCAGTGTTCTTGAGATACTTCCCACATGTTCTGTTTACATAGTGCAATCATGCCCCATGTGTGATTCCTGCTTCCTCCAAAAAGTGGAACTGGTTATGATCTTATTATTCCAGTTGCAAAATTTCCCTCATTGCACCCTGCAAAACTCCATTCGTGTCTTGTTCTTCAGCTATTAAGAGAGTCTTGTAATCTAAATATAGTTGATACTTTGTGATGTGGTTTAGAAGTTTTATCAAAGTAGTGGTCCATAATATTGTCTTGTGTTTTTGATTTGTACTCCTTACTTCTAAATGTCTTTCAAATCTTATCCTCATATCTAATATTTGATGTATATATTATAGTACTGGTAGTCAAGTATTGTATATAGAGATGGCGTGTAATGGTTTATAGATCGTTAATATGTGGTACAATGTTTCTATTTAAGAGAGTCCTCATATCTAATATTTGATGTATATATTATAGTACTGGTAGTCAAGTATTGTATATAGAGATGGCGTGTAATGGTTTATAGATGGTTAATATGTGGTACAATGTTTCTATTTAAGAGAGTCCTCATATCTAATATTTGATGTATATATTATAGCTCTGGTAGTCAAGTATTGTATATAGAGATGGCGTGTAATGGATTATAGATCGTTAATATGTGGTACAATGTTTCTATTTAAGAGAGTCCTCATATCTAATATTTGATGTATATATTATAGTACTGGTAGTCAAGTATTGTATATAGAGATGGCGTGTAATGGTTTATAGATGGTTAATATGTGGTACAATGTTTCTATTTAAGAGAGTCCTCATATCTAATATTTGATGTATATATTATAGTACTGGTAGTCAAGTATTGTATATAGAGATGGCGTGTAATGGATTATAGATCGTTAATATGTGGTACAATGTTTCTATTTAAGAGAGTCCTCATATCTAATATTTGATGTATATATTATAGCTCTGGTAGTCAGGTATTGTATATAGAGATGGCGTGTAATGGATTGTTGGGTTGTGGATTAAATGGAATGATAAACCCACCAGATTTTAAGAAATGTTTTACATTACAACAAGCTGAACTAGCCGTGTTTGATCGTCAGGTTTATAAACTTATGATTGATGTTGAGATACTACATGATATGGCCAAGGTAAAGATGACTTGATCATTTCTCAAATTTAAATCAATTTTAACATTTTTCTATCATTTCTTACTGAACCTTTGTCATTAATTATAGAAATTTTCTTCTTTTATCAAGGACAATGATTTACCCTATTCCGATTATCAGTCAGACTTCTGTAGGTTTTGCAAATCCAGTAAAACTAAGTGTTTGATGACGGTCCTTTAATACTATTAGCAACCTTTGTGATAGTGTCATCATACACAGTTTCTATAATTACAGAAACCACAGACTTCTGACTAGAAATACACATGGTGCAAATAAAAGACAAAATGGCAGTAATACTCAAGAAAAAATCTTCACAATCCATATATCTTAAAGCTATTATCAGTTTTTTTGATATAATATGAGTTATTAATATTATTTGTATAATTATAGGAATTATCTGAAGATTCTGAAAGAGGATATCAGGCTCTATATACAGTCAATAAAATAATAAATATTATAGAGGTTGGAGAGAGTTCTTCTTATAACAGGTACTGTATAATTGTTTTATATTACATACTTATATACTGGGGGCTCTAGTAATATAAAATAAATAAACTTTATTATACCTGATGCATCATGGTCCTCTCACAAGGTCTATATGAAAATGAAAATACTAATAATTATATGAATAGAAAGTAGAGGTGTTCTAATAACTTCGAAAAATACCAGTTTGTCTCACATATCCATAATTACTTCATAATTATCTAAATTAGAAGATAATTACCAGCAGAATTCCAATGAGTGACCAATCAAGAAAGGTCAAAAAGTCTTCTTTTTTTTTATCCAAACTGTACATATATGGACATTTATGATTGGTTAAAACTCTTAATTATATGCAATAAGAACATAATGATATGATTAAGAATACATGATAATTCATTACAAACACTAAATAATCAAATAGTTTACTCATGACATTAAAAAATAAACAAACCCATCTTTAAAATGCTTAATATAAAGTAACTTATATCAGAATATACAGAATATCAGCCTAGAGGAATATAACAATAGGACTACCTGAGAGGCCTCTTGTACTACACACTACTGTCAACTATACGACCAATTTATAACATTTGTCTCAGGTGTCTTAACATAGAAATTCCAATACATGTCATACAATGTTGAGAACCAGGGGTTTAACTGTATTACTAAATAATATCATTCTGTACAAGGTAAAGTTGAAAATCATAGACTTAATAGTTTCTTATTAAAAGAAAATGACTTATGCCCCCTTCTTTACTGCTCCACTTCTGATAAATGAAGAAAATGTCCATTTCACTATTCGTTGCTTCGTACCTCATCCTGGCCTTCTATCAGGTGTATTCTCATTTCACCTTAACACTAGTCCAATCTGCAACTAGGATGTTAAAGTTTGATTTCATCTCATTCTAGAGCCAAGAAAATAGCTGACATGTTTTTTAACCAGAAGAATGGAGACAGTCAACATACAATTTACGCCATGGGACATTCTCATATAGATACAGGTTAGTCATCTCCACCTCATTCTCATATAGATACAGGTTAGTCATCTCCACCTCATTCTCATATAGATACAGGTTAGTCATCTCCACCTCATTCTCACATAGATACAGGTTAGTCATCTCCACCTCATTCTCACATAGATACAGGTTAGTCATCTCCACCTCATTCTCATATAGATACAAGTTAGTCATCTTGACCTCATTCTCATATAGATACAGGTTAGTCATCTCCACCTCATTCTCATATAGATACAGGTTAGTCATCTCCACCTCATTCTCACATAGATACAGGTTAGTCATCTTGACCTCATTCTCATATAGATACAGGTTAGTCATCTCCACCTCATTCTCATATAGATACAGGTTAGTCAACTCCACCTCATTCTCATATAGATACAGGTTAGTCATCTTGACCTCATTCTCATATAGATACAGGTTAGTCATCTTGACCTCATTCTCATATAGATACAGGTTAGTCATCTCCACCTCATTCTCATATAGATACAGGTTAGTCATCTCCACCTCATTCTCATATAAATACAGGTTAGTCATCTCCACCTCATTCTCATATAGATACAGATTAGTCATCTCCACCTCATTCTCATATAGATACAGGTTAGTAATCTCCACCTCATTCTCATATAGATACAGGTTAGTCATCTCCACCCCATTCTCATATAGATACAGGTTAGTCATCTTGACCTCATTCTCATATAGATATAGGTTAGTCATCTTGACCTCATTCTCACATTGATACAAGTTAGTCATCTTGACCTCATTTTCATATAGATACAGGTTAGTCATCTCCACCTCATTCTCATATAGATACAGGTTAGTCATCTTCACCTCATTTTCATATAGATACAGGTTAGTCATCTTCACCTCATTCTCATATAGATACAGGTTAGTCATCTTCACCTCATTTTCATATAGATACAGGTTAGTCATCTCCACCTCATTCTCATATAGATACAGGTCAGTCATCTTCACCTCATTCTCATATAGATACAGGTTAGTCAACTCCACCTCATTCTCATATAGATACAAGTTAGTCATCTTCACCTCATTTTCATATAGATACAGGTTAGTCATCTTCACCTCAATCTCACTTAGATACAGGTTAGTCGTCTTCACCTCATTCTCACATAGATACAGGTTAGTCATCTTCACCTCATTCTCAC
>NW_008708335.1:113361-118197 GCF_000327385.1 Lottia gigantea
TGTAAGATAAAACTGGTATTTATTAGTGTTTATTGTGTTTATTATAAAGGATGGTAACATACCTAGTGGAGAAGCTTTCGTTCGACAGTTTTTATATGGACAAAGATATTTTCTAAAAGAATTTGGAATTGTTTGTAAAGAGGTAAATGGTATTTTATGATTCCAGTTAAAACAGGCAGTAAACAAAATTGAAATGTAAAATAAACTATATGTATAAATCCAATAACTATTTTTTAGCGACGTAATAAAAGGACATCTACGAGACAATATTTAAAAAAACATGGTAGTTTTTAAAACAAGATGAGGTAACACAGTGGTTCCCAACCTTTACACCCCCTGGAGCAATCACCTGGACCTTTCACACACCCAAAAATTTGTTTCATCCACATTTCCAGCATGTGGTGATATGAGGTGCTCTCTCAATTAAAAATAAATCATTCTCCTACAACAGTTGGCCACACACCTGACACCCTAGTCCCACAACCCCAGGGGGTGAAAACACCCCAGGATGGGAACCAGGGGACTAATGTGTCTTATCAAATCATTCATTCAAAACAAGCCCCCTAAAGAATGGACGGATTTTAAAAAATATGATAAAAAATCTGATATTTAGTTTTACTTGACGACCATTTTAAGTCTTTGAAATCCTCTAACCCCCAGATTCTTACAGTGTTAATATCTGTGGTTATTTTTCCTAGTTTTGGTTGCCAGACACGTTTGGTTATTCTGCTCAGTTGCCTCAGATAATGGAACAATGTGGAATCTCTAGATTTCTCACCCAGAAACTCTCCTGGAACATCTTTAATAAATTTCCTGTAAGTTTATTCCAACATTTTACTAGTTTTATGTTTGGATGATTCACTTTCACTCCATTCTCTGATAATATCTTGATGAAATTAGACCTTATTCATATGCCAGCCATATTGAATCCAGAACGAGGCTCATGATGCAAACAAACAAAGGTAACAGAGTTTCTCTGCAGTATATCGTCACCTAAACGTCTTCAAAGCCTTCCCTCTCCAGTCATAGTAACTCAAAACTAATCAAATTTGACATCAGTAACATCAGAATTGATTGAGCTATTAAATGATAATTTCAGATGAAGTTTAACTAAACATATTTCTGAGAAAGGGCAGGTTTACTCCCATTTTCTCGCTGTTGATCGGGTGTTTAATGACATCACATCTTCATATGACGTTGCCATCTTTTCAATAGATAAAGTAATTTGCGTGATGAACCTCGCTTTCAATAAATAAGGTGTGAATAATGTCTATATTTTTACTGTTCAGTCAAATTGTTTATTTTTATAGAAGATAAAACTCATGGATTTGTCTTCACAGACTTTTTGTTAGATTGTAAAATCGTAGATTCCAAATTATTTTTGAAATTATCCATAATCTGATTATTCAATTAGCTGTAATTATGAACAGTTTTCTGTAATTTTAGCTGGATTTATGTAATGTTTTTTTGCCTGATTTAAGTTTAATTCATAGTGTCATTACGATTTCTAGATATTGTGACTTTGAATCACAAAATAAATTTTAAATGTAAGAATTTCCATGTCATTTTACATTTCAGCATCATACATTCTGGTGGTCAGGTTTAAACGGTTCAAAAATTCTGACTCATTTTCCTCCAGGCGATAATTATGCCATGGAGTGTCGAGTCAAACAGGTATATTGGAGTTGTCTCCCCTGGTTTACTTCATCTCAGTCATTGTTAATGCTTATCTCGAACTATTAGATTAAACTAGATATTTTTGATAAATTTTGTAAAAAAGAAAAAAAGAATTTTGTTGAAAATTTGAAATATTTTCAAGCAATTGTCTAACTTTTGGCTCATCCAGTGGATAGAGTTCAATTTTAACAATCCTTAACACTTTTTAAAATTAATCTGACCTCTAATTAATCTGCAATTAAGATAAACAAGACATCTAGTTCCTTATTCAAACATTGAACTTTTACATGATAACATTTGCATGGTTAAATTGAAAATAGTTCAAGGTGGTCGGGGGTTCTAATCTTGGTCAGCGAGTAACCTGAATCTAGTGACCTAAATAAGTCATCTTTCCTCATTATCCCAGTCGACCCAGCTGTAAATGGCTACGAATAATCCAGTAAAGATTAATGACAAGAGGATTAGTTAAAAATAAACTGGTCAACAGGATCCTCAAACTAAAGAAATTATTCTCGTAGAAAATGGCTGTTATTATGTTAGACACTTCAGAAAAAATTATGAAATCCACTTTAGTTTTGATAAACATTGAGAATGGCTAGATGAAGTTTGCATGTTAGTTTGTAGATTGTAGTATTTCTATGTTTACTAGCACTTTTCTTTATTTACCTGTTTCTTTGTTTTGTTTATTTATCTGTCACTAGCACCATACTTTCTGGTGGAACGGTATTGATGGGTCGCGGGTTTTGACCCATTTTCCTCCGGGAGACTCGTATCACATGGTTTCTAAAGTTAAAGAGGTAAGCCTCGTGACAATGTGATAAAAGTGCAAATCTGGATGGTTCGTGTTTTTCTGCTAATGCAACCTGTAACTACAAGTTATCTATGATCTAACAATATTGTTCTTAATCTCATGTCCTGGGTCATATAATATTCAACCAATCAAAAGCTCTGTTCTATAAAAGATTTCTATGGTATGTTATGAATTGTGGGATGTATATTGTTAAACATTAGCTTGAATTGTCAACATTTCACAGAACATGATTTAAAGGGTTTTTGATATAAGATTTGAACGACATATAGAAGCGAGGAGCACATATAACAAAAACACATGACAATAGTATGGAATATAACACACTTCTTTAATAAGGTTGGGCACATAACGTTTCAACACAATATACACGTGTCATCATCAGATGTAATGACGACACGTGTATATTTTGGCAGCACCAGCCTTCTGAGATTGGGGATACAAATAGGGGGCAGACTTATTCACTGAGGCTGAATTCAAATTTTGACTACTGCCGTACTGGTGGTATCATAGTAGCAAGCCTCTCATAGAGTGTCTTAGAGGCTTCTCTCAAGAATTTTTTTTAGAAAAAATGAATTGATTTTGTGCATTCTGATACATATTTTGGTTACAATTGGGGCTGCACTGATTATGATGTTTATTTCAATTTAATTCACCACATTATAGTTCTCCAGTCAATACGACTTCAACCTCGATCATCGTCAAGTGAGGTATCGCGTCCCTAGATACTAATTCACTTCCTGTTTTCCGCACGTATCTACAGTCACTTCCTGTCAGTAGGGTGAGACTTAACACCATAATGTCAACAACGGTTGGTGTTTATTTATTTATTTATGATTATAATAGTTATAGTTTATTTGATAAAAAACCAGTTTGTTAGGGGAAAATCTGGTCTAGTATTATCAATTATATGTTGTTCTGTTTAACGTAACATCAGAAACTTTTAACATTTCATATTTTCATTATTTATTTATTTTTAACTCTGTTTATTTTATATATATAGTCTAGTAAACTAATCTCTTATAATATAACTCATTAATTTTACTGTTAGACAGCCTCATCACCAGGAATGAATTGGTGCTGGGGCTCAGATTTTGTACTCAGAAAATGTGAAGAATTAAATGCCCAGAGAACTTATTTGTGACAATTTTTAAGAGCCAAAAATCTATATCTATTTGATTTTATATAAAATCGACTGTAAATGAATCAATCTCTGTTGAACTGAAGAAGATTTTGATGGGGCTTAATTTGAAGAGTTCTGAACTAATTCTGTGTGTTTCAAGTCTAGCCTCAATTAAACGGTAAAGAAGTAGATTCAGTCACATTCAGATTTTACCCTTCTATGTGTCTTTCTCCACCATTTTCACAATACTTACTTTTTTACAGCACACTGGACCTATTCTTAATTCTAAATTGTTTTATTAAACTTTCTATTGATTACATGTAGTTCTCATCAATCAAACAGTCCCTTAGATTAAAGACAAATTTTTTATTTATTTTTCAATGTTTGTTTCCTTTCCTGTTAAAAAACAACGACTTAAATCAATTTTAATCATGTATTCTGTTTATTTTCTACGTTTTTAATCCTAAAACTTACAATAAAGATGATAAAAAAGCCATACTTGTTGTGGTTTTTTGAACCTAATGTTTGTTAAAAATTTTGAAATAGATATATTTGATTGTAGTTAATATATACGTTAAAGAATTATCGTGATAAAGGTAGATCTGGGCGGAGTTGTTATCTCTATGGTTACGGAGATGGAGGTAACGGACCAACGTAAGTATGAATATTTTGCCGAATTTTAGAATTGTAGAATCAATCATTTTTCATGTTCCATAGTCTATAAACTCATTTAATATTCTACTGCTTCACTTTGTTGTTTTAAAATCCATTTCTTACACAGACTTTCTCTCTCGTCTTCACTAATATATATATATATATAGCCTACCAAAACAACTGTCACTTTGACTTGAAGGATATTTAGAAGTCAGTGAGGAGTACAAATAACAAACACAATATTATAGAATAAACACACTTCTTCAATAAAAATATTAAACACATAACATTTCAACACAATTTACACGTCTCATCATCAGATCAAATAAAGTTTATACCTACCGTAATTATTACTTGATAATCAAGTCTACTGTATTTGTGTACTTCCAGTGAAGAAATGGTCAATAAACTTGAAAGAATGGAAAATGTTGATGGACTACCAAGGTTAGATTATATTAAATGGAATGGAGTATTGCATCCTGTTTTTGTTTGTTTGTTGGGGTGTGTTTGTGTTGTGTTTGTGTTTTTGTTTGTTTTTGTTAGTCAGTGTTTGTTTTTGTTTGTTTGTTGGGGT
>NW_008708335.1:118587-145829 GCF_000327385.1 Lottia gigantea
TTTGTGATTGTCAAGAAGTCAGGGTATGAGGAGAGAAATCTCTCATCTTTTATTAATTTTAAACTTGCCTCACTATCTAACTCAGTATTATATTTTACTGATCATGTAGAAATTGTCTAGCTAGACACAACGTCTTTTATTACTCAGTGGGCATCAGTGTATCGTTGCAGCCCTACTATTTCTATAATTGTTTATGTCAAGACGTCTCTGAAACTATCGTTGTTTATTTTAGAGTAAAGATGGCTACCCCGAACCAGTATTTTAGTGATGTAGAGAAGGAGGATATTGATGACCTGTGTACATGGTCTGGGGAACTCTATCTTGAAATGCACAATGGAACCTACACCACTCACGCTGAGGTGGGGAATTTCTTATATACTAAGTATTTGCCAAGCTAGGGGTGCTCAATAGGAGAGTTCTGAACAGGTTTCCTCTGTTCTAATTCCAGCCTTAATCAAACGGTTCAGAAGAGGAATAATAATAATAATAATAATTATAATATCTTTATTATAAAAGGGTAGAAAATTAGGCCATTCAATATCAATGATCATCAAGATAAGATCCTGAGTACCCACTGATATTATGTCACATTCAAAATGTTTCCATCTATTTCCTTCTCCACCATTTTGAATTCTGTCTACACCATTTTCGGCACATGTGGATTGCGTTCTGAACTCTGTTCCAACTTGTTTTATTGAATCCAAAACGTTCTGAATATTCCATGATTCATAAACGTGCAGAACTCACCAATCAAGCTACCGCAATCCCTGTCTTTGATTATTAGAGTGTTTGATTGCAGAATAACCTGAAGCAAGACTTTCATTTTAAAAAGTGAAACTAGTATCTGAAATGATGTTTAATCAGCTGGTATGTTACAAAACTGAGCCATTGATCTGCCCTATTGATCTGCTCTATTGATCTGCTCTATTGATCTGCTCTATTGATCTGCTCTATTGATCTGCTCTATTGATCTGCTCTATTGATCTGCTCTATGTATCTGCTCTATTGATCTGCTCTATTGATCTGCTCTATTGATCTGCTCTATTGATCTGCTCTATTGATCTGCTCTATGTATCTGCTCTATTGATCTGCTCTATGTATCTGCTCTATTGATCTGCTCTATGTATCTGCTCTATTGATCTGCTCTATTGATCTGCTCTATTGATCTTCTCTATGTATCTGCTCTATGTATCTGCTCTATGTATCTGCTCTATTGATCTGCTCTATGTATCTGCTCTATTGATCTGCTCTATTGATCTGCTCTATTGATCTGCTCTATTGATCTTCTCTATGTATCTGCTCTATGTATCTGCTCTATGTATCTGCTCTATGTATCTGCTCTATGTATCTGCTGTATTGATCTGCTCTATTGATCTGCTCTATTGATCTGCTCTATTGATCTGCTCTATTGATCTGCTCTATGTATCTGCTCTATTGATCTGCTCTATGTATCTGCTCTATGTATCTGCTCTATTGATCTGCTCTATGTATCTGCTCTATTGATCTGCTCTATGTATCTGCTCTATTGATCTTCTCTATGTATCTGCTCTATGTATCTGCTCTATGGATCTGCTCTATGAATCTGCTCTATTGATCTGCTCTATGTATCTGCTCTATGTATCTGCTCTATGGATCTGCTCTATGTATCTGCTCTATTGATCTGCTCTATGTATCTGCTGAGATAAATTTGAATATATTTTTTGTGTTAAAGGTAAAGAAACAGAATCGTAAATGTGAGGTTTTGTTACATGACGTAGAGTTTCTGGCTACCATGGCAACAGTATCAGGAGATTATGACTACCCTCGTAAAGAATTAGATAGACTGTGGAAATTATTATTATTAAACCAATTCCACGATGTTTTACCAGGATCTTCTATTGGAATGGTAAGTTGGAATTTATTTTTCACTATTATAGAGTTTTACCTTCGTATTTTACAATGTTGAAATTGTGCTTGTGATTTCCAAAAACTAAACTAAAGCCTTAGACCAGTGGTTCCCAACCCTTTTCAGCCTTCACACCCCTGGAACAATCACCTGGACCTTTTACACCCCCAAAAATTTGTTTCTCCCCCGGGGGGTGAAAACAACCCAGGTTGGGAACCAGGGCCTTAAAGTGAGCTAATGCTGCTATCCTTGTAAAATTTCCCTCATTGCACACTGCATGGCACTCCCCCCTCCTCAACACATGTAGAAAAGTGGGACCTTAAACTCCTATTTCATTATGTATTCTATGTTTTGGCTATTGAAGATGGGCAGTGTGCAGTGAGGTAAATTTTCGAGGAATGCTATGTTAGACCAGTCCTTTAAATGTGTAACTTTAAAAGTGCATACCTTAATCTTCTCCAATTTCAATTTTTCAAATTTTAAAATGAGATTGAGGAAATGTTTATATTTTATGATATTTATATCTAGGTATACGAGGATGCCCACAGATATTATAGAGGTCAGTACAGTTCTAAACTAGATAGAAATAGTAGGGCAAATTTAAATTGTGACATTCTGCTTTCTGTTTGTAAAAATAGTCCAGATTAATGTATATTAGTAACTTTCAGTTGATACTTGTATCAAAAGAAAGAAAGAAAGAATTAGTTATTCCAAGGATAACAACTTAGGTTCACAGTTAAGGATCCTTTCTACCTGTTGGTCCTTAGCCAAACCTCTTGGCATTGATCTTTCCAGATTATCAGTACCCGTTTACATCTGGGTCAACTATAAGGGGTAATATTAAACACAATATTGATGTATCTGAGTATTTATACTATAAAAATATATATTTGTAGATATTGTGGACTCTGGAAAGTTATTATTAGATTCAGCTGTATCAACCCTGACATCGGTAAATATTCATTCTTTAGTTTTAGTTCTTTCTGATTCCAGTTCCTAAATAATTTATTTTAAGTTTCCCTAGAAACACCACTAATATCTGTATCAGAAGATTGTTGACATGTCTAGAAGTCTCCCAAAATCCAAAAAATCCAGTTGATATTCCGGAAAAATTCCTATTATTACTATAGTAATGCCTTTTTTCTTTTATTCAGAAAGCCAAGAAAACTGTAGTTGTAAATACGTTGGGATGGACTAGATGTGAGATTATCTCCCTTCCTAGTTCACTCTCCAGTCCATTGAGGAAGAAACAGAAAGGTGGAAGTAATGACGATCAGATTGATTTTAACGGCAACACTTTAGGTATAAAATATTGTTATACCCCATGACCTACTCTCTTTTCCAAATGTGCCTGTGGAATACATTAATATGGATGGATTGTGCGCTAGGGAATACAGCCAATCGGAGTCCTCAACAGAAAGTCTGTAAACAGTAATCCATAGTGCTTATAGTTTTTCTAACATGGGCTCTGATTGGCTGTATTAGCTGGCTTACAATCAAATCAAATCGATATATACTTTAAGACGGCATTCATAGTAGCTTGACATTGAGAAGATGAAGTTTGTAATAGCTTGATATTGTGAAGATGAAGTTTGTAATAGCTTGACATTGTGAAGATGAAGTTTGTTATAGCTTGATATTGTGAAGATGAATTTTGTAATACCTTGACATTGAGAAGATGAAGTTTGTAATAGCTTGATATTGTGAAGATGAAGTTTGTAATAGCTTGATATTGTAAAGATGAAGTTTGTAATATCTTGACATTGTGAAGATGAAGTTTTAATAGCTTGACATTGTGAAGATGAAGTTTGTAATAGATTGACATTGTAGAGATGAAGTTTGTAATAGCTTGACATTGAGAAGATGAAGTTTGTAATAGCTTGACATTGTGAAGTTGAAGTTTGTAATAGCTTGACATTGTAGAGATGAAATTTGTAATAGCTTGACATTGTAGAGATGAAGTTTGTAATAGCTTGACATTGAGAAGATGAAGTTTGTAATAGCTTGACATTGTGAAGATGAAGTTTGTAATAGCTTGACATTGTGACGATGAAGTTGGTAATAGCTTGACATTGAGAAGATGAAGTTTGTAATAGCTTGACATTGTAGTGATGAAGTTTGTAATAGCTTGACATTGTAGTGATGAAGTTTGTAATAGCTTGACATTGTGAATATGAAGTTTGTAATAGCTTGACATTGTGAAGATGAAGTTAGTAATAGCTTGACATTGTAGTGATGAAGTTTGTAATAGCTTGACATTGTGAAGATGAAGTTTGTAATAGCTTGACATTGTGAAGATGAAGTTAGTAATAGCTTGACATTGTAGTGATGAAGTTTGTAATAGCTTGACGTTGTAAAGATGAAGTTTGTAATAGCTTGACATTGTGAATATGAAGTTTGTAATAGCTTGAAATTGTGAAGATGAAGTTAGTAATAGCTTGACATTTTGAATATGAAGTTAGTAATAGCTTGACATTGTGAAGATGAAGTTAGTAATAGCTTGAAATTGTGAAGATGAAGTTAGTAATAGCTTGACATTGTAGTGATGAAGTTTGTAATAGCTTGGCATTGTGAAGATGAAGTTTGTAATAGCTTGATATTGTGAAGATGAAGTTTGTAATAGCTTGACATTGTGAAGATGAAGTTTGTAATAGCTTGACATTGTGAAGATAAAGTTTGTAACAGCTTGACATTGTAGTGATGAAGTTTGTAATAGCTTGACATTGTGAAGATGAAGTTTGTAATAGCTTGATATTGTGAAGATTAAGTTTGTAATAGCTTGACATTATGAAGATGAAGTTTGTAATAGCTTGACATTGTGAAGATGAAGTTTGTAATAGCTTGACATTGTGAAGATGAAGTTTGTAATAGCTTGACATTGTGAAGATGAAGTTTGTAATAGCTTGACATTGTGAAGATGAAGTTTGTAATAACTTGACATTGTGAAGATGAAGTTTGTAATAGCTTGACATTGTGAAGATGAAGTTTGTAATAGCTTGACATTGTGAAGATGAGAGATCATATTTTTATATTGTTATTTTGTATGATTCTTATACTTTGTAGTTTACACATCAGCTCCTAGTTATGGATTATCTGCCCTTGATTCTCCATCAGAGTTACCTTCTCCTGTTACAGTAAGACAACAGGTAAGTTTGTACCACCTACAGGCTCGAAATGTGATCCTGGCATAATTTGAGATAAAATTTGGGGTAATTAACTGTCAGTATTTCAACAGTTAACACGATTTCATTAGCCCACATGGTGCAGAAAAGTAGGACGTAAAACTCCATTCATTTCATTTCATTTTTAACAGTTGGAAATAAAAACAAGAGTAGGCAGATACTAAGTATTTATTTTTACAGGGTAGCTACATTTACCTTGAAAACAGTTTACTGTCAGCCATCTTGGATTCCAATGGTCGTGTCACTTCCTTGACTACAGCAGATTCCAGCAGGTTAATTTTCATTTTATTTCTAAGACAGGAATACTGTTTGCAAGCCATTCAAACCTATTTGTTTTTAAACTTTCTTAGGGGATGAAGATCCACCCCTCGCAACTCTGGCTCTCAACTCTGGTGCTCAACTCTGGTGTTCAACTCTGGCTCTCAACTCTGGCTCTCAACTCTGGTGCTTAACTCTGGCTCTCAACTCTGGCTCTCAACTCTGGCTCTCAACTCTGGTGCTTAACTCTGGCTCTCAACTCTGACGCTCAACTCTGGCTCTCAACTCTGGCTCTCAACTCTGGTGCTTAACTCTGGCGCTCAACTCTGGCGCTCAACTCTGGCTCTCAACTCTGGCGCTCAACTCTGGCTCTCAACTCTGGCTCTCAACTCTGGTGCTTAACTCTGGCTCTTAACTCTGGCTCTCAACTCTGGCTCTCAACTCTGGCTCTCAACTCTGGCTCTCAACTCTGGCTCTCAACTCTGGTGCTCAACTCTGGCTCTCAACTCTGGCTCTCAACTCTGGCTCTCAACTCTGGCTCTCAACTCTGGCTCTCAACTCTGGCTCTCAACTCTGGCTCTCAACTCTGGTGCTCAACTCTGGTGTTCAAGTATTTTCTAAGTTTATTAAGTGTTAATTGTGCGAAAGTAATCAATTTAAATATCTAAAACATCCCAGATTTAATTAATACTTCCCACTTTTTACCCTGAATTAGCCCTAAAATTACCCCATATTTTTTGTCAATGAGTTCTAGACAGTCTGCTCTCCTGGAATTATAGAAAGTTTCTAATACAGTGAACCTCATCACCTAATTAACATCTCACTAGTTTCCAGTTTAAAGATGGGTTCCCTTATTTTTATTTATGAAAATGTTAATACTTATATGAATAGAAAATAAAGGTGTTCTAATGACTTGGAAAAATACCAGTTTGTCTCACATATCTATAATTGATTCATAATTAGCTAAATTAGAAGAGAATTACTAGCAGAATTCCACCAATCAAGAAAGGTCAAAAAGTCTTTTTTTGTTTAAACAGACTGTTCATACATGGACATTTATGACTGGTTAAAAAATCTTAATTATATGAAATAAAAACATAATGATATGATTAAGAATACATGATAATTCATTAGAAACTCCAATTAATCAAATAGTTTGCTTAATTTGACACTAAAAAATAAGGAAACCCATCTTTAATATAAACAACAATATTGTATTCACAAGAAATATGTACAGACTTTTTCTTACCCGGGTTTTATGAAGTTACAAATGAGGCATGAGCAGTTCTTCCGTCACTAAGAGAATTCATGCTTGTTCAAATATTTTGAGAATGCCTCCTGTATTTTCAGGTTTCTCTGTAAAACAGGAAAATATCTTAAAGTTAGACTAACTTGTGGAAAAATTAATTTCTCCTAAATAATCTCATTATCAACTTTCTGAAATTTTTACCAATTCTATCCCATAATATTATTCATATTTCCAGAAATTTGATAAATGGAGAACATCCAGCCAATCAGATTGTGTTGTTTGATGATATACCGTTATACTGGGATGCCTGGGATGTCATGGACTATCATCTAGAAACCAGGTAACATTTTAACACTAGGGCATTATGATGGATATCGTAGGCTGGCAAACATTTTTGATCAAATTTATCTTAACTATACACCAATATCTAGACGTTTCAACACAAATTACACGTGTAAAAACAGAGCCCAGGGGGTTCAAAATACTTACATAACCAGATAAGACTTTTGCAGCTGTTTGTGACTTAACGCTCGGATATATATTAAGTTAAAAGGGGCATCTTCTAGTTTGATACATTTCATGCTCCAAAAACAGTAGAATTCCCCTTTAACATCAATATAGATAATATTACTATGTTTCATCACAATCCAATCCAAACAGAAATCTCTATTGTTTTTAGAAGCAAATTGAGACATAAACAAACCTAACTCTGTGTCACATTCACAAGCTATTTTAGGCTAAGTCACCGTAAAAAAAAAAATATAGACTCCAACTTACAGGAGTTACTGTGCTTCTATTTTGTTTTTTTTTGTTCCAGAAAAGTTGTAGATACAGTTAACCAGTCAGCTGAGATTTTAGACAAAGGTCCACTTAGAGTCACCATCAAGGTAATGTTTGATAAACATGTAATAAAATTTTACAGACTTTGTTTGATTTTAGAATTTAGTCCCTAAATTCTAGACGTATTAATTCAATATTTACCAAAAGTGACCAACTATTACTTCAAATGTTTTTCTAATATTCTCATTATGTGTATGTTACTATGCTAGACAAGTATATCAATATATTCTAGGTGTGTTTGAGAATATCTGCTGTTAGTTCATTAGAACAGTATATTATACTAGATGCTGGATGTCCCTATATTAAATTTATCAACAAGGTGAGTATCATCTATACAGTTGACCTTGTTGACCTGTGTTACCATGCTTCTCTCCACATCTCTTTTTATACTTTTATATGCCCAGAAATTTTAACCCTTGATAACACTTATATTATGTTAAATGTAGATCTTGATAACACTTATATTATGTTAAATGTAGATCTTGATACACTTATATTATGTTAAATGTAGATCTTGATACACTTATATTATGTTAAATGTAGTTTGTGAATGCTATAAAGGTCAGAATTGTCAGGTAAAAAAGATACTTGAAACTCCAATCAATAAAATTATCAAGATAGAAATATTAAAACAGAACCTGAAACATGTTGTTATTCAGAATTTCAGGCTATGCTATCTGACAACAGACCAAGATATATATATAGATAATGGATGATTTTTAGTAACAATAATAGTTATAACTCCATTTGTTAATTCCTGTGTTTTTTCAGGTATCATGGCATGAAAATCGTAAGTTTTTAAAAGTGGAATTTCCGACTAGTATCCATACCAACCATGTTTCATTTGATATTCAGTTTGGATTTTTACAACGACCTAATAACTACAACACGTCCTGGGACTCAGCCAGATTCGAGGTAAGTTTTAATTGTAATACTGTGGTCTGAAGATACCAAGTCTGTATTCAGAGTTATCTCCCTTGAGAGAGTGGTGGTTAGCCTTGAGATGGTGATCAGAATTCATTGAAATTTTGAATGAAAGCCATCCTGGCTGGTAATGAGGATTGTGTTGTGTTATTTAATGTCATCTCTATATCATCTTTATTTATCTCTTCCTTTCACACTTGAACAAAACAAACACCTACTCCTTTTACTACAGTCAAGTAACCTAATTTCGTGGAAACCTATTATTCGTGGATTTCCGGAAAGGATTAATAATTTACATGAGCGACCTTGCGCGACCTCCGCATTAGTTTGTTTTAATAAACATGGGTTTTCTGTACAATATCAGCTAATAGAATGAATCCAGTAGTTTCAAGCAAGGTAAAATGTATTGATGTATACTTTGACAAATACAAAATGGCGGATTTCAGTTATTACCAAACGTCACCATTTTTTATCAGCCGAATTTCCTTATAATCCCAATCGGTAATCGGAATTCCAAGTGTCGTCTGCTAGAATATATTCCAACGAATGAAGTCAAGTGATCAACTAGCATTCTGCCGCCGTTGTCGAGTTGGTTACACATGAAATATGGGTCAAAGTGAAGGATTCATAAAGAAAATCGAAATAAACCAATTTTAATTATTTTGTAGAATATCTGAGGAAACATCTAAGACATAAAAAAAAAATATCGTTTTTTTATCTTTGACGAAATTCGGTGTTGAATCCTTATATCCACGAAAATAGGTTACACCACTGTATATAAAGGATTTTTTCCATGTTGCTCACTGAAAGAATTAACAGGTTTATTATTAAATTGTCTTCCATAAAATACTTCCTGTTTGATTTGAATGCCTAATCCAGCATCATTTGAATCTTCACTAGAATTATAGAATACGTTTCAATCAAGCAAGCTATCTGCCAGCTACATGACCTTCTCTCCCAAACTATCTTTATATATGATCTGCCAGCTACATGACTTTCTCTCCCAAACTATCTTTATATATGATCTACTATTTATATTTTCAGGTTTGTGGTCATAAATGGGCTGATATATCTGACTATAATTCTGGTCTAGCCGTATTAAATGATTGTAAATATGGATATTCTGCTGTAGACGGGATCATCAGGCTTTCATTGTGAGTTATTGTAATAACCGCGTTATATCTTAACTATAATAGTACAGACCTGTAAGTCGCCTCTGTCACTGTTGACTGATAGAAACCACTGTCATGATATTTTCAGCTTATTGCGGAGGTGGAACAGCAGCCTAATGTTCAACAGTAGTCAACTTTTCAATTAAGTTTAAAGGGACAGGTGCGCCATTTTTTTGAACAATCATACTTTAGTCTCAGAAACTAAGGCAATCAGTAATAGTGTTCACAGCTCACTGTCAAAATTTGAGACTGTCCAGAATAATCAGTGTGTGAAAGTTAAAATGACGACTCGTCAATTTAAGATACTCTGTGATATATAGAAAAGATATATATAGATATAGAGAGTAAAATTCCTAGTTTGAAGTATTTTTAAAGGAATTATGTGATTTTCGTACATTTCTAGTACATCTGAAGACTATTTACATATATTCAAGACTCAAATCAACCCCCTAAAATGGCGTAACCAGTTCCTTTAAGTTGAAGTATTGAGCACTACGTATTTTACCAGTGAGAATTTTTTGTTATTAAACAATTATTAATGTATATTATTTCATATTGAAACAGACTTCGTTCACCGAAAGCACCAGATGAAAATGCCGATATGGGGGAGCATGAATTTACCTACGCCATCATGCCCCATCAAGGTATGTTGACATTATATTTCACTGTTAGATTGATACGAAATGTACGTTATTTTTCCTTAAAGAAATATAAAGATTTAAAGACATTAAAGACATCTTAAACATTTTGTATAACGTAGAAACTGATAGAATCAAATTACACTATTCTTATTTTCAATTAAACATCCATGGTTCTAGCAATAACACTGAGTGTTTGATGAAGTCACTCTTACAGATATTATTAGCAGCTTCATTGAAAGAGATAGTCTACTTGCTTGTTAACAATTTTAACAAGCTTCAATTGGTATCACTGACCTGGAATTTGGGATGAAAAAGTTTCAAGTTATGACCATCTTGAAGTGTCTATAACAAACCTTGCTGTTTACAAACTTCTGTAATACAAATGAAATGAAATGAAATGAATGGAGTTTTACATCCTACTTTTCTGCGCCATGCAGGGTACAACGAGGGAAATTTTGCCAGGACAGCAGCATTAACCTGCTCTTTTTCAATTTCCAAATATCGAAGGATCTTTAACGTGCACAGCCTGTAGCACACAGGGCCTCGGTTTATTGTCCCATCCAAATAACTAGACACTTTTTCCATGTCAGCCCTCCTTACCTACATCACTGACAGGGGAAAACTCTATAATACAAGAAAGGTGAATATTACAGTCAAGATATTTTTCTGTTCTTTTACAGGAAGTTTACAGTCTAGTGGAGTAATACAACAATCATATAATTTAAATAGTCCCTTACTAGTTCAAACAGGAGACATATCACCTACTAGTTATTTTAGTATCAATACACCACAAATTATACTTGATACCGTTAAACTGGTAGGTACTGACTAGAAATGATTTCATGCTGCTGACATGTTTCAAATACACAATCCTCATCAGGACAGATTACAATATAGTACTTAATGTTAGCTAATCTTCATCAGGACACCTTGTTTTAGAAATAGAGGTTAATTTTCCAATATAGGACTTAATGTTAGATAATATAGAGGGGACGTTAACATGATCTGAGCCCATTTTCCATGGCAGTAGTCGCATGATGGCCTTTCCGGTTTGACAGAGCCATTAGTTTTTATAACAAGTGCACTAACTAACTGAATAATTCTACTGACTATTATTTGAATACAGAGTGAAGATAGTAAAAAGAAAATAGTATTAAGACTTTATGAAAGTTTTGGTGGAAATACAACAGCTACTATTTCTACACCATTAAAAAATTTGACAGTTCAAAGGTACGTTGGATATTCTTATAGTTTTTAACTAGGACTTGGTTTGATAACTCAGCAACTACTTGACTGTTATCTTCTAAATCATTGTCAAATGGTTTGACCAAGAACTAGCCAAGTTGTTATCCTTGTACAATCACTGCCAAGAGTTTTGGTCAAAGATCAGCTGATAGACAGGATTTCAGAGAATCTGAATTGTTATCCTTTGAAAATCATTGTCAAGATTAGCTGGTAGAAAGTATCTTAGAGAACCTGTTAATATTTTTGTAAAATCATTGCTAAGATGGTTCTTTACCAAGATCCTAGAGAACCAGAGTTCTTATCCTTGTAAGATCCATGTTAAGAGTTTTGGTCATGGTCCAGCTGGTAAACATGGCTTTAAGAATGATTAAGTATTAATATATTTGTAGATGTAACTGTCTAGAAGAAGTAACAGAAGATCAGAAGAAGATAGAAGTAAAGTCTACAGGAGAAGTTTCTACAATAACTCTACAGTTTCAACCATTTCAACTTCTCTCTCTACTTCTTACATTCTAACTTCCTTCACTTATTCCTTCTGGTAACTCTCTATTACTTCTCAGAATAACAATCTGGCACCTGGTTCATCTACAATCATTATTTTCATCTTTAATCTTGTAATTAATTTTATTAGAATTATATAAATAAGTAAACCAAGTACTAACGTTCGAAATCGAAACCTGAAATCTAAAACAACATTTTGAAGAAACATTTGGCAGCTAATGAACTTTTCACATGAGGAAGTATATCAATCATAATTAAGTAAATATTTCATAATGTAAAGTGGTATCAGGTGTTGAGACTATTATTCAACAAATCTTAACTATGCAGTCGCTTTTTTACATTCTTAGTTGTTAAAGCCACACCCTTTTCAATACATAGAGGAGATCATTTTTCACTATCATCCATATAACACTCGTTACCCTGGTATATTGTATAGGGACCGTCATATTGAAAAATAAAATAGGTTGGTTGTTTCTGTTCATTTTGGGGGCATGCTTATGCTTATTGGTCCATGCCGCATTCGTATGAACTTCGGGACTAGACTACTGCTAGTTACCCTCGTATATTGTACGGAGATCGCCATATTGAAAAATAAATAGTTTGATTGTTGAGGTGAAGATCTATATTAATGATGTATAACATTGTATTAAGGTAATTTATTTTTGATATTTTGATCTTTGTTGATTTATACAGTATGTTAATGATATATAAGATTGTATTTGTTGATTTATACAGTATATTAATGATTTATAAGATTGTATTTGTTGATTTATACAGTATGTTAATGATTTATAAGATTGTATTTGTTGATTTATACAGTATGTTAATGATTTATAAGATTGTATTTGTTGATTTATACAGTATGTTAATGATTTATAAGATTGTATTTGTTGATTTATACAGTATGTTAATGATTTATAAGATTGTATTTGTTGATTTATACAGTATATTAATGATTTATAAGATTGTATTTGTTGATTTATACAGTATGTTAATGATTTATAAGATTGTATTTGTTGAGGTGAATATCTATGTTAATGATATATTATATTAGCTTATATATATATTACATACCATTTATTTTTTCTCTTAAAAT
This sequence comes from Lottia gigantea, assembly GCF_000327385.1. NCBI lineage: Eukaryota > Metazoa > Mollusca > Gastropoda > Lottiidae > Lottia > Lottia gigantea. The sequence goes on from NW_008708335.1 coordinate 131,581, forward strand.
TAGTTTTTAACCATTTTCTCACTTAGTCTACTTTTTTTAAAAGGTACAAGTTAAGACGTCCTTACACTATAGTGATTACTAGTTGTGTATGGTTGTAAATAATGAAAGTGATCTTGAGTTCTGAACACAGCTTACAACTCAGTTATATGAGAGTTTGTTTGAAACTAATGACAGCTATTCTTATTTACAACCCTACGTAACTGGTGATCACCATGGTGTCAGGAGACCTGAGGAATAAGTATGACAACAGAGTAAATATGGTGCCAGCGCCACTCAATATGTTAATATGAAAAGACTTTATAACTGTATTTATTACACAGTGTTATTAAATAACAAACTCAGTTTATTTTATAAAATATTGTTCATGATGTCTTCAACCATTCAGAATATTTACTGGCTTATTATAGCTCTCCTCTGAACATACCTTATGTTCACATCACAAAATCCCAGCGATGATTGGCTGGCGTTATGATCAAACAGATGATTGTTCAAACGGCCTGTCTTTAGACCCTAACTGAAGTGGCTATATTAGAAATGAAATTTAATAAAAAACGGAAAGAAAATTTGGTGTAATTTGAGTTCTGCTTGGATTATAATGGGTCACATGATTACAGTTTGAGAGTTCTTTTCTCCAGATTCATCTCATACTTCAACAGTTGTGAGGGGTTGTGAATTAAACATACATCACTTTCTCAAAATTATAAATCATCTTTACATCTATGGTTAAAAAGTTTTAACGGAGTTGTCAGATTTTTATCCCAAACATTGACTTATCCTCTATCTTTCTCAAAACTGCCAATCCTGAAGTTCATCTTGCTTATATTTTGGTTTTAAAACACAAATTTCTCACTAGATAAAAATCATCATCACACACCCTCATCTAAACAGTCTAAATTTAAAAACGGAAAGTTAACTTGTTGTTCTATCCAGTTGCCTAGCAACAAGACTTTATCGTCATGGAGATGTGGTGCCAGGATCTGGATTCCAATTGGTAATTGATCAGTAGAAAGACTGACTGGAAGAGTAAGTGCTGGGATTCCTGAAAATATTGGAAAAAACAAAACGTTAGCTTGGACAAATTTATTGACTTGGAAACATTTAATTGAAAAGATTCAAAAAAACCTTTGTACTTGAATAGACAATAGACACTTATTCCATGTCAGCCCCTTCGACCTGCATCACTGACTGAGGGAAAACCGGGTTGAAAAATCCGAAGGTATTATCTCTACCTATGTCAGGATTGAACCCTGGACCAGGTTAACGAGCGTCTACTCACTGAGCCACCACTCTCTCACCGACAAAGGGGAAACTGAGTTATTATCTCAACCTATACTGAGATTGAACCCTGGACCTTCAGGTAAGCCAGCAAGCATCTAATTCACTGAGCCATTCAAAGGTATTATCTTGACCTATGCAGGAAGTGAACCCTGGACCTTCAAATTAGCAAGCAAGCAAGTTACACATGTGAACATTAATGACATTTTCCCGAAAGTTTTCCTACCTGCTAAATTTGAAGGTTGTGTAAAAACATCAAGTTGTGAACAACGTGTCTGATTATCTTCTTCCATAAAATATCGGTATGGTAACGCTGGATTGATGGTTGTCGGGGTAACCAACATATTAACACCAGACTTAAATACTTTCTGAAAATCTTCACTGATTAATCTTCGTATTTTCTGAGCTTGTATAAAATATCGTTCATAATTTCTGAAAGAACAATTTGTGAATTAATCCTTTTAAGACAAGAAACTGGATTATTAACTCTGCGTATTATTTTAATTATTACCAGTCGTGTCGTCAAAAATAAACTTACTCTTTTAATAGAAAATAGTTTCCCGCCATAATTCTACCTCTAACGACGTCGTTGAAGCCATGATGGCGACTCGATGCAAACATTTCTTCTGTTGATTGTTCATTAGTACCTCGATAACCTGAATTACAAATATTCTCATGTTGATCACTTTATCCAAATAGCTTCATTAGGGCCCGCAAATTTTAACCAATCAAATCCTCCATTTTCATGAGCAAGACAAATCTAGCCCTACCCAGTGCCTCTAACATGATATTCATGGGAGATTTTGATGGGAGTTGCTACGACCCATTTTCGGTTCGCTAGTCTAGTCTAGAGAATTTTCACCATGACAGAAGCCCAACTTGGCATCACTTTTGATATTTATACAAAGCTAAACCTAATAAGTCTATCAAGACATTACCAGATATTCTACAATGTCTTTGTGCCACACATATTACCACAATACAGTCTAGAGGTATGTTTTTCTCTTCTTTGTACATCTTAGTAAGTTTAATTCATGCTGTGTGTGAAAGGTCTTATTTGTAAATTGAAAGAGACAGTTTTCACCAGCCCCCTCACCCTCTCCTCCCCCTTTTTGACATACACCCCTGTATTTTTGTTAAAGTTACGCTGCAAGCCTTCAAACATAGGTATGTCATTGCAGGAAGAGCTAAAAACATAATATTTACCGAACTCTATACCATCATATCTAGCCATATTACTAGCTACCTCACAACAACACAATACAGAGTAGACTTTTATAGAATATTGTGTATAGGGTAGCGATACCTGACTGACTTTCGCCCCCGCGTTATCCAACATATCAGCTATCTGACCCCACGTTGTTATAACATCTTCCGTTGTATCGGGGGCATGATATTCCTGGAATTATACAAACAATTGACAGAATATCAGCAGGTCTAATACCAGCCTTGGAGATTGTTAAAGGGATTGTAAAAGGGATTGTTAAAGGGATTGTAAAAGGGCTTTATGTGGGTATCAGGAACACTGATAACATTGATTTCTACCATTCTAATTTTACTTCAGACATCTGTGGTTCTTGTTAAAGAGATTGTAAAGAGGTTTTCTAAAGTTTTTATGTGTATCAGGGACACTGATAGCATTGATTTCTACCATTCTAATTTTCAATCAGATGTCTGTGAGTCTTGCAACAACACTAAAACTAAGTATTTTATTTTTATTTATCTATGTTTTATGACATCAATAACAGCCATTGAGATCGTGAGGTAATATTCAGTTAAGGAATTTCTTGAATAACAAGAACCACAGACAACTGATGGAAGATTGGAATAATGCAAATAAAACCAGTAACACCAAAAGAGGTTTTGAAAATTTCAAAGTTTAAATTGTGGAATATATAAAAAAAGGGGGTAGTTACATACCTTGGGGATGCCAATATGTAGTTTTTTAACATCTATAGATTCCTGGAGATTTACAGGTTGGTAAGAACCAGGTAGAGTTGTGGAATCTTTCAAATCTAACCCAGATACACAATCTATAATACAAGATAGACTAGATTATAGTCAGACATGACTGGTTGATATAGTTAAAAAATACCCCTGATCTCTTAAATCTAACCCAGATACACAATCTATAGAAATACATTTTGATAAAGATTTAGAGAAGGTGGCAAAAAAATGGATTTCACAACAAAATACTTAGAGAAGGTGCCACGCCTTTTCCTTGTATAAAAACATGCATTTCACATCCAAATATACCGGTACAATATTCATTTTGTACTAAGAAACTTACTAAGTATTGTAGCGACATCTTCAGTAGTTTTACCAATAATACCTGGTACATCCATAGAATTAACCAATGGAATGAGACCATGTCGTGACAGACGACCATAGCTCGGTTTTAATCCTGTTACACCACAGAAGGATGCTGGGATACGAGTGGAGCCACCTGTATCAGATCCAAATGCACTAAAATTAGAATTGATAAAATGTGGAGTACCTGTGAGTTATATGGACAAATTGAACCGGTTGTTATTTTACATTATCTCAGACACAAATTCCTTTATAACATGATCTGGACAAATACCTTTATAACATGATCTGGACAAATACCTTTATAACATGATCTGGACAAATACCTTTATAACATGATCTGGACAAATAACTTTATAACATGATCTGGACAAATACCTTTATAACATGATCTGGACAAATACCTTTATAACATGATCTGGACAAATACCTTTATAACATGATCTGGACAAATATCTTTATAACATGATCTGGACAAATACCTTTATAACATGATCTGGACAAATACCTTTATAACATGATCTGGACAAATACCTTTATAACATGATCTGGACAAATACCTTTATAACATGATCTGGACAAATACCTTTGATCTTGTAATAGTCAATTACTGATATAAGAATGAACCACAACAAACAAAACAATATAGTATTTGTATCATCATTATGTATAGCCATTGGAGCTCTGTGTTTAAATCAGTCAACATGTGAAGACTGAAAGACTCCCTGCTATAGCACTATTGACCAACATCATTACCGTAATTTCTTACCCAAAGCAGACGCCGCTAGCCACAGCTGCAGCTGACCCACCAGAACTTCCTCCTGTTATCAACCAATCATCATCTTCCTTGTCTGTCACATGACCCTTGCTATCTTCTGATTGGTTGTTTTTATGTCTGCGAGATTTAAATTTGTATTTCCAGGGATTTCTGACTGGTCCCGAGGCACTGTCTACACTTCCTGCTCTAAATATAGTAACAAGTTTTGAATATATAGATTGCTGTTGAAGTATTTTCCATTAGACCTTATTCACTCCTCATGTTGATCAAATCGAAAGAGAGGTCCATATTGCAAAGTACGTCATCTATTGAAAAGATGGCATCGTCATATGAAGATGTGATGTCATTAAACATCTCATCAACAGTGGAGAAGGAGGTTTAATAGACATCAAGGTGACAATTTTACACAGTGACACTATGTTACCTTTCTTTATATTTGCTTTATAAGCCTCGTTCTGAATTAACTATGGCTGATGCATGAATAAAATCTATAGAGTTCACAGAAAGAACTGAGAAATGCCACTGATTGGGCTAATGAATAAAAAGGGAAATTTTGATCACACATTGACCTATTTTTCTCCATATCCCAAACTTATAGTGTTCAATGAGGGAAACTATGATATGACAGCAGGATGAACCTACTACTACACCTACTGTATCCGACTGTTGTGGGATCTGCTATAGCACACAGAACCTTGGTTTATTATCTCATCCCAACAACTAGTTGCTGCTTTATTGTCAGCTCTTCTGAATGGCATCAATGTCAGGGGGAAACTGACAAAGAAACAAAAATATCTAAAGCACTATCTCAACCAATTTAAATAATTTTTGCATCGTAATTGACATACCCCATAGCAAACTCATCCATATTTGTCTTGCCGAGTAACACACCTCCATTGTTCAGGGTTTTTTCTATCATAGTAGCATGGTATGGTGGAATAAAGTTGGCCAGCATTCGAGATCCACATGATGTCCTGATTCCATTCGAACAAAAATTATCTTTAAATCCAATCGGTATACCTTCTAGTGGTCCGATTTCATTTCCTGGAATAAATCAAATTAATGATGGGACAGAGAAATAACAGACAGATACAACTACAACCTAATAACTTACGTTGTTGAGGGGCTGACATGGAAAAAGGCGTCTAGTCTTTCAGATGGGACAATAAACAGAGGCTCCATGTGCTACAGGCTGTACACGTTAAAGATCCCACGACAGTTGAGAAAGAGCAGGCTAATGCCGCTGTCCTGGCAAAATTGCCAACATGGTGCAGAAAAGTAGGACGTAAAACTCCATTTCATTTCATTCTTGAGGATCAGACTGTGCCTTGCTCAAATCTTTATCTTTCCAAAATTACCTGTACCTATTAACAGCTGGGTCAACTGAAATTAGAACCCACTACCACCATTTGTTTGACATAACCAACATTTTAACACTCTTTCCTACAAGTTTTTATATCATAGCACCATGGGACCATGAAATGTGGCTGTCCCAGTTTTGGCACCCCACTTTCTAAAGTTTTATCAATTTACATAGTGAAAGATAGGCAGTGACCCCCCTGGACAATTTTGAGGCCCCAGCTCGCCCCCTTAACTAGAAAGACCACTGGACACAAATAAACTGGCCACAGTGAAACAGGGTAGAAATATTAATATAAAATATTGAAGAGATGATGTGTGTTATTCTGTTCTATCAGTTGTTAAAATTGATTGTGGTAGGCTGTATGACTCGAGCTCTACGTCAATTAATAGACAACTTTATATCTCTCTTCATTACCTGATTTCAATCTATTAGAAGAATCATCAGCTTGTTGTCGAGCTAATTCTCCTGTTTCTGTTACAAATATATTTAACTCCTTCACTTTCTCTGATCGTTTTAAACATAGTTCAATCAGATCTCTTGCTGTTATTTTACCTTCTTTTAAATGTTTTAATACCTGATAATACAACAATTATAATAGATATCATTTCATTTCAACAGGTATGATTGATATTACAAATTACAAGACAACTCGGACCAAAACAAACCCTTTTCATAACACACTCTGCCTCAGACCAAAAAATGATTCTCTTTCAAGACAAACTCAGCCAACTTTTCATGACACACTCGGCCCAAAAAATATTATCTTTCAAGACAAACTGTTGTTATAAAAAGAAGGCCGAGTTTGTTGTGAAATATTTTTTGTTTAAAATAGGTGGGCAGAGTTGTCCCTTGATATCGCAATGATTATAGGGCTGAGTAGATAATCTTATCTGCACTAAAATTTGACAAAATATCACTACCATATATGGTGATATTACACATACAACGCTAAAAAAAACATGTTTTGAATCCCTTTCATTCAAATCCAAAGACCTTCTCATTCACACTTGATCCATTGACCTTAAATATCGCTGTCTATATATTTCACCATTATTAACAACAAATCGAAAGTAGAGTTTTGAACTTGAACTAGAGTCGGGTGAGTTTGTTGTCTATTTTAGACAATGAAAGCAAAATTTGTTCAGGTGACATTGAAGTCAGGTCGCTGGGCATCTCTCAACAGAGTTTCAATAATTTTAATCCACAGTGATTTATTTTGAATAGGATTAAAGAGAAAAGTCACCTCTCTGATCGGTAATGACAGCATGGCTTCTCTAGTGAGGTCATAGTTGAAAGGTCAAGTTCGGGTTAAACAAGAGTTATTGCCCTTTAACTAGTTACTACCATTATAATAGTGAGTACTGTAGTAAGTCATTTAGTGGTAGAATTTACTGCTAGTGGTAGAGTATCATAAATGCATAAATTCTTTCGTATTAACACGTGAAATTCTGCGTTCATCTACATCCAATCCTTAAATGAACCAATAATCACTGGTTAATGTTTTCTACAATGTTTCGAGATGTTTCTCTCGTCCTCAGTCACAGAATGATAAGAAGTAAAAGGTAACTCTATATTATATCAAGTCACAGGAAGAAAACACTACAGATAAATATTATCTATGATTAAAGGGACAGATGCATCATTTTCGGGAGTTGATTTGAGTCTTGAATAAATGTAAATATTCATCAGAAGTACAAGAAATGTTCGAAAATCACATAATTCCTTCAAAAATATCTCAAACTAAGAATTTCTTTTCCTATTTGAATATATGTGTATTTATGTATGGTAGTGTCTTAAGAAAAGACGGCTTGTTCAAACGCAGATAATTCTGTACATGTGATATGCATTAAAACTTATTTCGACGGTTGGGTTAGCTAAAAAAATTCCCGTTTTTGAGAACAAGGTTTGATTGGTCAAAACAAAACAAAAATGGCGCAAGTGTCCCTTAATAAAAAAAACAACTATATTATTAATATTGAAACGTTTTAATGAAAAAGAAATAATATAACTTTCTATTAACTGTAGGTGAAATATTTTAATTAACTTAATTATATAGCTGTTTTACATATTAATAATTAAAAGTTTTTCTAAATACTTCATAACGATAGAACAATATTAGCTTACAGTGGTTTCTCTCAGAATTTTACCCTCCTATATATTTCAGTATATTCTAATCAGACAATATTACTAACGATATATATTCCTATATCAGTATTTCTATTACTCTAGGTGAAATATTTTAATTATATTGAATAGCTGTTATTAATATTAATAATTAATTGTGTTTCTAATTTGATTTATCTTATCATTAATTAAACTATTTATTGAACAATTTTGTAATTTATTGTTTTGTCTCTGAATGGTCAACATCTAATATCTATACGACAGATAATCCTGTACCTCCAGATACCCTCATCCATTTCATTTCATTTATATCAATAAAAATACAACAATATACAATATACAATATATAAGCTATGCATCGTCGAAACAAAACTGGATTTGCAAATCGACTTTTCACCACTGGTTTCCGAATTTGATATACGACAAGAAATATACATTATAAGAAATCGAAATAGAGCAGGCTAATGCCGCTGTCCTGGCAAAATTTCCCTCATTGCACCCTGCATCATTAATCCACATGGTGCAGAAAAGTAGAACGTAAAACTCCATTCATTTCATTTCATGGTAGTGGGAATAGGGTAGGTAATAATCACAGACTGAATTTAACTTGTGTGTTGGTTTATATTATTTCCATTTCATTAGTTAAATCAAATATTATATTGTCAGTCTGTCTGTCGATTATTATAATCTATAAGTTTTAATCAGGTGGAATGACGAGAATTAAAAACACAGATATTATGATTCGATTATAAAATCAAAAATCGACAGGTTCAGGGACAGGTCAGGTGAAATTTGAAGAAAATATCTTGATGTATTAATGGTGTATATCTATGAGTCTGTGATGTGGAATCTGACTCTCTCTACTTCCTATCATTCATCAATACCTAGTGTCGTATGCAGCCGTCGTACCGTGACTCGAGTTAGATTTTATTAAATAAAGATAAAGTCAAACTTAAAGGGACAAATGCGCCAACTTTCGGGTTGATTTGAGTTTTGAATATATGTAAATATGTAATGGGGTGTAGCGGTATAAACAATTCCTAATTAATAGTTTTACCGTTTATTTAAAAACCCTGAAATATAACAATCATAAATATACAATTAAAACAGATATAATACATATCACAGAAAAATAGCAGATGATGGTAAAGATACATGTAAATAAGTAGTGTACACGCTGAGGAAACTAACTTAATGAAATTTAGTAGTAAGAAATATTAAAGTATCTACCCTGAATAGAGGTTTAAAGTCAAAACTAATAACTAATCTATCTACTCTATTAGATTATAATAATTATACAAACTTACAAATAAGATATGTATTATAATTATATATGCTTATTACTTAAGGTAAATCAAATAAAATACTATGATACTATACTTTAAAATCACACTCAGACAATCAGCTATTGACCTATTGACACAGCCCCACCCCACCCACCATATACTAAGCAAGCAATATAAAATAAACATATACCTGAAATACTGAAGAAGTATTATAAAGACAATATAATATGCCTAGTACAGAAAACACAAAACAAACTAAAACAATATTATAAGAGGATTGCAATATTCAAGTTTACACTTCGAAATCTAGAACTAATATGACAGACAGTGGAGACAGGTAACCAAGACCAAGTTTAGTTGTTGCTAAGTAGAGCAGAAAAGTGCTCACCCTAAGAGTTAGTCAGTCAACAAGCTAAACTATAAGAAAGATGTAATTAGTTTTAAGCTGTGTTGATTAGTAATTAGAATAGTGATAAATGCTGTATTTTATTCAAGTATACATATATGATACAATCTGAACTTTTAGTTTAAAACCTATAATGTACAATTAACTCTGCTACAAATAGTCTTCAGAAGTACTAGAAATGTAAGAAAATCGCATAATTTCTTTAAAAAATATATCAAACTAGGAATTTTACTCACTATTTCTATATATGTCTTTTCTATATATCACAGTGTATCTTAAAATAACAAGTCGTCATTTTAACATTTAAACGCGGATAATTCTGGATACACATGGATTTGAAGATTCCAATTTCGACGGTGAACTGTGAACACTATTACTGATTGGCTTAGCTAAAAACTTCCAGTATCTAAGACCAAAGTATTATCGGTCCGAAAAATGGCCTATCCGTCCCTTTAAACCAGTGATTGCAAGTTCATTATTGACTAAACCACGCCCCCTTATCAATAAATGAATATGTAATTTTAAGCATTTGAACACAGTTGTAGATTGTAATGAAACAAGGCGCACAACTCGTATCTACAACGTGGTCAATTAAGTCCATTGAGGTAGACTATGATATATTAAATAAGTTAATTACGAGTCCTGTCTCAGTGAGATTATATGAAATGGTGAGGCCTATACTTAATGGTTATATATCAGGATGTTACTGTCACTTCGTGATGTTTGTTGAGATTTTAGAACAAACCAAACGGCTAATCGTATAATTCACATATCATAAAACCTATAACCTGTATGTAAAGCAACATTAGGAGAAATCACTCATTTTCTCTTCCGAAAACCACCGTTATTTTTCTTATGATCATAAAGCTTACAGGCCCGATAAAGAAGGCCTTGTTTTTACGTTTTGGTCTTCTATACAAGTTTTACTTAATTCCATATATTCATAGATCTACACACAAAATCTATTTTATATCAAAAACTCTATAAATACCTACAAATTGCGTCTTTCTTAATAAAGATAACCATTGAGTGCTGATTCTATATATTTGCTGACTCATTACGCTAATAGATTCGAGATTATTTACGAAGGAAATCAACTCATTAAATAGGAAGTTTCGATTGTATCAGCTGTTATCTGTATTTATTCATTCGTATGTTTAATTTTTGTCTAATGGTCTATCTATAACAGCCAATATTAGTCTCAAAATATTCCATATACCATTATAGACAGTAAAAATATTGTTAGATTTGGACAGATTGTGACGTTATAGACCGGGCAATATCACACTGGGCGTTATAGAATTTGTTAGTGCCGAGTTTAAAGGAATATTTCTGATATTAGTTACAGGGAACTTAATTCATTAGAAAACTCGACTGAAACAGCAAAATGGCAGCAGGGAAATCCGTTTTAGATCAACTGAAGAATAAAACTATTGTAGTAGCGGATACTGGCGATTTTGAAGGTAATTGTATAGATGATATTTGATGTGTTGGACTCTCGAAAGCGTTGGTCGGGAGAATCTGAAATTATTCTTGACACTAAGTTGCGTCCCATTTCAGGGAAGTGTCATTTTGCCAAATTAATTGAACACGACATTTCACACGCAATGTTAACATCCAGCATTTACATTTACTTTGAAACCTTGGCCAGTGCCTTTATGAGGATATGTTCTCATTCTCCTTATACAAACATCGGACAGCATGGTAGACGACAATCCACCTTGCTACCACAATATTGCCTCATTAAAACTAAGGGTCTAATATATCAGACTTGATAATGGATACCCTGCATGTACGTCTCACTCCAAGGTTCGATATCTCTCTATATCACAATATTGTTTATCATTATATTAATATCAATTATATTTACTCAAATAAACAAATATAGTTCAATACAAACCTAATCAAAACCTCCAAAATATATGAAATATTTAAATACATCTAAAGCTATATTTTGTGTTTTGTTGAATCAAGTTCTTGCAAAATGCTGTAGTCAATTGTGTAGCATTTTTTGAAAGTTGTGTGATTTTATCTACAAGAAAGGTCGGGAATATCTTGGTTCATTATGTCAAGATATAACGAACTCGGCTTATACCTTGACTGCAATAGGCAGCTGATCAGAGTCTTTGACTGAAAGATTGTGATTGATATAGCTTATTGTTTACAGTCTTTCTATCAAGGGTTCTGATTGGCTGTATTCACTAGCGTACAATCCAATATCGCTTCATTTATAAACTTCCATGATATACAAGAGTCAAGGTATAAAACAAAGTTCATTATAGCTTTACATTGTGAAGATGACGATGATTTATAATCAGTAGTACTAACCAGTCTTGTTAATGAATCAATTTAAACGACATGTCAGTATTCAGGGGTATAAAAAAACAATCTATATTCACCCCAATAGTTGATAAAATATTATCTTCTCTGTCAACACAATCATGTCTCACTGGATAAATTGTAGGCCTCTAAGTAGGTTGTAGTGGGGTGGGGTATGGTCTAGAAGGGTAGGGTGTAATCTAGAAGGGTGGGGTGTATTCTAGAAGAGTAGGGTGTAGTCCAGAAGGGTAGGGTGTAGTCTAGAAGAGTAGGGTGTAGTCTAGAAGGGTAGGGTGTAGCCTAGAAGAGTAGGGTCTAGCCTAGAAGAGTAGGGTGTAGCCTAGAAGGGTAGGGTGTAGTCTAGAAGAGTAGGGTGATAGTTCAACTAGCTTTCTACTACATATTAAACTTTAGAGGAATCACGAGAGCTGCCGTAGTGTGCTGATTCTTGTGTACAAGTTGCACTGTTTCATTGACACCAAAACCGGTTATCTCATTCTAAACTAAGTGTGAAAACCTGACGTTATGATTGGTTAATAAATGTCAAGGACGGGTAACTCGACCGGAACTGCTGTAGTCTCGTCAAGTACAATTCAGTGAAAGGCCGGAAAATTAAAAGTTCATCGTGTATTGTATAATTATTCTATTATGTCAGAGGCTAAAAAGCAGGCGATGTCTTCCTTGGACCAATTAAAGGCAATAACGACTGTAGTCGCCGATACTGGTGACTTCGAAGGTTTGTTTTGCTCAAATTTTTACTCCAAATTTTAGTAGCGTCATTTTGGTGAAGTGTGTTGTAGTCCGTAAAACTCTGACTATAGTCCGACGTACTCTGACACTATTATTTATTGTCAATTTTTGCTGACTCAGCATGGGAAAGATCAAAACAAACTTGGTTATTGTTATCCTTTTAGTTTTTTCTACTCAAATATTCCTCATATGAATGACATGACATTATTTTGTCAAAAAAAAAACATGGCTTTATATTCCATATGCCTACACTACTACAGACTTATCAAATGTAAGTAAGTTTCGGAACTATATGTATGCATGTACACCACGCTTAATCCCTTCTTTCGCCTCGAGATAAAAACATTGATTTAACATGGCAGTCTATGGCCACGACGGAAAATGATATAATATAAAGGGTTTCTACATCTACAGATATCCATTTATCATTTAGAACGTTGTCTAAAGAATGTTTTGTCTGTTGTATATCACCAGTCTGACGATTGTAAATGTAGTAAACCCTTTGTATAAGAACCTTTTCCATAGACTGCCATGTTGAATTGATGTTGTTTATCCTTAGGTGGAAGTAGGAAAAGTAGCCTAAAGTTCCGAACTGGCTCATTTAGGCATTGAGTCACATCAGGATCTTGTTTCTAGGCATTGAGTTACATCAGGATCTTGTTTCTAGGCATTGAGTCACATCAGGATCTTGTTTCTAGGCATTGAGTCAGCATCAGGATCTTGTTTCTAGGCATTGGAGTCACATCAGGATCTTGTTTCTAGGCATTGAGTCACACATCAGGATCTTGTTTCTAGGCATTGAGTCAGTCACATCAGGATCTTGTTTCTAGGCATTGAGTCACATCAGGATCTTGTTTCTAGGCATTGAGTCACATCAGGATCTTGTTTCTAGGCATTGAGTCAGTCACATCAGGATCTTGTTTCTAGGCATTGAGTCACATCAGGATCTTGTTTCTAGGCATTGAGTCAGTCACATCAGGATCTTGTTTCTAGGCATTGAGTCACATCAGGATCTTGTTTCTAGGCATTGAGTCACATCAGGATCTTGTTTCTAGGCATTGAGTCACATCAGGATCTTGTTTCTAGGCATTGAGTCAGTCACATCAGGATCTTGTTTCTAGGCATTGAGTCACATCAGGATCTTGTTTCTAGGCATTGAGTCACATCAGGATCTTGTTTCTAGGCATTGAGTCAGTCACATCAGGATCTTGTTTCTAGGCATTGAGTCACATCAGGATCTTGTTTCTAGGCATTGAGTCACATCAGAATCTTGTTTCTCCCAAAGTTAGCTGCATTGGTAGCAAAATCACCTGAGTAAATTTAAAGTAAAGCATTCAGTCTTGAAAGAATGTAAATAGTGTACCAGTCATCGAATTGAAACCCCTTATAATTATATGGACTCTCCTTCACGACATGTGCTTTTCCTATCAATATGATACAGTGTTAAAGAAGTTCAGGAGAGTACATTTTCTAAATCAGGGTTGTCTTTGTTGTCAGTAAAATAAAAAAATCAGTACAAGCAAGACAATTCTATTAATCAAAATCTCATCAAAGTTGTATATTAGTGGACTCCTCCAAAGAGAAGTTATCATCAGGTGTTTCGAAAAGGAGTAAGCAGTGGTCTGCTTCTACAAGCGA
>NW_008708335.1:145879-170360 GCF_000327385.1 Lottia gigantea
TATTCTAGAAGAGTAGGGTGTAGTCCAGAAGGGTAGGGTGTAGTCTAGAAGAGTAGGGTGTAGTCTAGAAGGGTAGGGTGTAGCCTAGAAGAGTAGGGTCTAGCCTAGAAGAGTAGGGTGTAGCCTAGAAGGGTAGGGTGTAGTCTAGAAGAGTAGGGTGATAGTTCAACTAGCTTTCTACTACATATTAAACTTTAGAGGAATCACGAGAGCTGCCGTAGTGTGCTGATTCTTGTGTACAAGTTGCACTGTTTCATTGACACCAAAACCGGTTATCTCATTCTAAACTAAGTGTGAAAACCTGACGTTATGATTGGTTAATAAATGTCAAGGACGGGTAACTCGACCGGAACTGCTGTAGTCTCGTCAAGTACAATTCAGTGAAAGGCCGGAAAATTAAAAGTTCATCGTGTATTGTATAATTATTCTATTATGTCAGAGGCTAAAAAGCAGGCGATGTCTTCCTTGGACCAATTAAAGGCAATAACGACTGTAGTCGCCGATACTGGTGACTTCGAAGGTTTGTTTTGCTCAAATTTTTACTCCAAATTTTAGTAGCGTCATTTTGGTGAAGTGTGTTGTAGTCCGTAAAACTCTGACTATAGTCCGACGTACTCTGACACTATTATTTATTGTCAATTTTTGCTGACTCAGCATGGGAAAGATCAAAACAAACTTGGTTATTGTTATCCTTTTAGTTTTTTCTACTCAAATATTCCTCATATGAATGACATGACATTATTTTGTCAAAAAAAAAACATGGCTTTATATTCCATATGCCTACACTACTACAGACTTATCAAATGTAAGTAAGTTTCGGAACTATATGTATGCATGTACACCACGCTTAATCCCTTCTTTCGCCTCGAGATAAAAACATTGATTTAACATGGCAGTCTATGGCCACGACGGAAAATGATATAATATAAAGGGTTTCTACATCTACAGATATCCATTTATCATTTAGAACGTTGTCTAAAGAATGTTTTGTCTGTTGTATATCACCAGTCTGACGATTGTAAATGTAGTAAACCCTTTGTATAAGAACCTTTTCCATAGACTGCCATGTTGAATTGATGTTGTTTATCCTTAGGTGGAAGTAGGAAAAGTAGCCTAAAGTTCCGAACTGGCTCATTTAGGCATTGAGTCACATCAGGATCTTGTTTCTAGGCATTGAGTCACATCAGGATCTTGTTTCTAGGCATTGAGTCACATCAGGATCTTGTTTCTAGGCATTGAGTCACATCAGGATCTTGTTTCTAGGCATTGAGTCAGTCACATCAGGATCTTGTTTCTAGGCATTGAGTCACATCAGGATCTTGTTTCTAGGCATTGAGTCAGTCACATCAGGATCTTGTTTCTAGGCATTGAGTCACATCAGGATCTTGTTTCTAGGCATTGAGTCACATCAGGATCTTGTTTCTAGGCATTGAGTCACATCAGGATCTTGTTTCTAGGCATTGAGTCAGTCACATCAGGATCTTGTTTCTAGGCATTGAGTCACATCAGGATCTTGTTTCTAGGCATTGAGTCACATCAGGATCTTGTTTCTAGGCATTGAGTCACATCAGAATCTTGTTTCTAGGCATTGAGTCACATCAGGATCTTGTTTCTCCCAAAGTTAGCTGCATTGGTAGCAAAATCACCTGAGTAAATTTAAAGTAAAGCATTCAGTCTTGAAAGAATGTAAATAGTCTACCAGTCATCGAATTGAAACCCCTTATTATTGGATGGACTCTCCTTCACGACATGTGCTTTTCCTATCAATATGATACAGTGTTAAAGAAGTTCAGGAGAGTACATTTTCTAAATCAGGGTTGTCTTTGTTGTCAGTAAAATAAAAAAATCAGTACAAGCAAGACAATTCTATTAATCAAAATCTCATCAAAGTTGTATATTAGTGGACTCCTCCAAAGAGAAGTTATCATCAGGTGTTTCGAAAAGAGTAAGCATGGTCTGCTGCTACAAGCGACACCAACCACAGTTACTATAAGGTCACAATCATCAGATACAATCAGATCAATTTATACCTGACCAAACAAATCAGAAATCAAATTGTTTTCTGCTCTCTCTTGATCTGGTAATTTGTTTTTTCAGCCATGGCGAAGTTTAAACCAACAGATGCTACGACTAACCCTTCGTTGATTCTGGCTGCAGCTGGTATGAAATCATATCAGAAACTGATTGATGAAGCTGTCTCATACGGAAAGGAAAAAGGAAGGTAAGCTATGCCTTGACCTTTTTGATACCATTTTAACCAAATGTTGGGATTGTTATTGATAGGTGTTGTGCAGGCACACAGGCATCTGTTTCTATCAATGGCACCATATATCAACGTATCCTGATACTACATACAATGATACACGTATCGTATATGGAATTCATCTAAAACACATTTATTCAGGCTCATATCGAGCGCCATATTATAATAACATAAGAATACGCATGCTCAAGTTGGTATGTCCAGGTATCAGAAAGCGAATGAATGTCAATATTTTATCATCATATTACCAAGACTTGTATCGATACTTGATAATACTCCCATAGTCTCAATCCATAAAAAGTGTCAAGTTGACTCTAACTCTTGATTGTGTTATTAATTTGGGTATTTGTTTTAAAAGTTTTTTGGAGTTGATAATAATTACCACAGTGAGATTTTAATTCTTCTGTTGATTGTATGTTGTTAACCTAAAGATTCAGGTTTGATCTAATTCTTAGTTTTCTGTTAATTATAAACAGTCCTCTGTTTAATACGTAGTCTTCAACATATCAGACTATTTCAGTTTCCTCTCTTTGTAAAACCACCTCATACCAAGCTATTTAGATAAAGTGAATCAATGTCCCATTTATTTATTGATAAGTCCAAATGACAATGATTTAAAACAATAATTTTTTCCAGTGACGTCGAAGCCCAGTTGAGTCACGCCATGGATAAAGTTTGTATTAATTTTGGAATGGAAATATTAAAGATTATCCCTGGAAGAGTTTCTACTGAGGTTGATGCCAGGTGAGAATTGATGCTGTTATTTTTGGGGAGCTAGTTGGGGTTCAGCTCTATTCTAGGGCTGGGCAATATTGGTTCAAGTTGATATCACCGTATTTATCATCAATATATCATGATATGGGTATATATATAGTGATATTTATTGAGTATAGTTTTAATGGTTTTTGATACAAAATATTGTTTTTCTATCTAGAAATTATAAATGTAAGGAAAAACAATAAATATCGCTTAAAAACATCTTGAAACATCTGTTTCAAACATCTAGTTATTGGTTAGAATTGTGTAGATGATCAAATCTGGACTAAAATATGACAATATGACATACCGGTTACTACCATTTATAATGGTATTTCAGAACTTTTTAATCAAACGATATATATTACTATACAGGTGTATATTTTGAGAACGATATATTGATATATCGACCAGCTCAACCCTTCCCTTAAAAAATTAACACAAAAACTTGTTAAATATGTGGAATTTGATATTTGTTTATGATGTGTTTCATACAAACTGTTATTTAACTGTATAGCTGTTATTTAACTGTATAGCTATGTTAGTTAACTGTATAGCTATGTTATTTAACTGTATAGCTATGTTATTTAACTGTATAGCTGTTATTTAACTGTATAGCCGTGTTATTTAACTGTATAGCCATGTTATTTAACTGTATAGCTATGTTAGTTAACTGTATAGCTATGTTATTTAACTGTATAGCTGTTATTTAACTGTATAGCTATGTTATTTAACTGTATAGCTATGTTATTTAACTGTATAGCCATGTTATTTAACTGTATAGCTATGTTATTTAACTGTATAGCTATGTTATTTAACTGTATAACTGTATAACTATGTTATTTAACTGTATAGCTATGTTATTTAACTGTATAGCTGTTATTTAACTGTATAGCTATGTTATTTAACTGTATAGCTGTTATTTAACTGTATAGCTATGTTATTTAACTGTATAGCTATGTTATTTAACTGTATAGCTATGTTATTTAACTGTATAGCTATGTTATTTAACTGTATAGCTATGTTATTTAACTGTATAACTATGTTATTTAACTGTATAGCTATGTTATTTAACTGTATAACTGTATAGCTATGTTATTTAACTGTATAGCTATGTTATTTAACTGTATAGCTATGTTATTTAACTGTATAGCTATGTTATTTAACTGTATAGCTATGTTATTTAACTGTATAGCTGTTATTTAACTGTATAGCTATGTTATTTAACTGTATAGCTATGTTATTTAACTGTATAGCTGTTATTTAACTGTATAGCTATGTTATTTAACTGTATAGCTATGTTATTTTATGGGTTTATTTTAATCCACTGGATCCTGTTCTTTGTAGAATATTACGATTAGAATTTCTCACATGTATGGAACATTACATTTTTATCAGTTTTGTGATATATATTCAGTTTTTTTCTGTAATATTCAGACTGTCGTTCGACACAAAGGCAATGGTGGAGAAAGCTAAACAGTTGATTAGTTTATATAAAGAGAATAACGTCAGTAAAGAGAGAATTCTAATTAAACTATCATCAACCTGGGAGGGAATACAGGCTGCTAAGTAAGTAACAGTGGCTACAGGCTATTCTTTCATTATGTAAAATGATAAACATTTTGAAAATGGGGGCCTAACCACAGCCAGTCTCTTTTCTGGAGGGGCAAGCCCCCCATATCCCCCTTGTAGAAACCCCACTGGTAAGTAAATATTGTTTTACACCAATCTTTCAGTAGGGTACAGTTTACATCCAGAAAATCTTACTGTATAATGGTCTGTTTATAAGGTCATTATCTTCTTGACCACCATTATTCTTCTGAGTTTTCACGTTCAATAGAGAATATGAGTTATATATGAATTCTCATTGTTTTGTTTTGTCTGGAACATCAGAACCCGTTTTCCAGTCGCATAATTTGATTGGCCTATTATTAATTCAGAGATCAAAGTTATTCTGTAGAGGTTGTAAAATTAGATTCATTTCAACCAAAATTCTGGAAAATGGATCTTTAAACATGGTATATTTTACTTATTCTCCTAAATGTAACAAACTTGAATTGAAAAATAGTGATGGCAATTCTGGCCTCTGTTTTTCAGACCACATTTTAACATGAGAAAATTTGTATTTAATGTACTGTAACATTGTTTTTGTTAACAAGATTTAGTGATTAGAAACTGAAAGTAAAATTAGTATAAAGATCCTCTAGCTCCACATAGATACTGGATGTAGATATAAGATACGAAACGATGGCTCAGTTGATGAATAGCAGTAGGTGGATTAAACCTTTAGTTAGTTTTTACCACTTTTGTCCAGTCAAGGGGTTTTCAACAGGACGGTTTTAACCAGGCATTTCTGGACAAAACTTGCCAACTCTAGTTACCTTTGTCAGCTATCTGTCTAAGATATTTTTATCATTTTATTCTAACAATGTTTTGTTGATTTTTTGTAGAATTTTAGAATCAGAATGTGGAATCCATTGTAACATGACTCTGATCTTTAATTTTCACCAGGTGAGTGGATCTCCTTTCGTTTTTCTTTTTGGTTATGGACATGAAGGATAGCATAGTTTTTCAGTCACCAGAACCTCGGCTTACCAACCAGCACTGACGTGAAATTAGAATAAGGCTTCACAGCCATGTATAAAAGTTGTGTAAAATTATAATGATACAATATATTCTAGATTTTAACTTGTGAATGTTCATTTACTATTACTCATGATATAAATTTTTCATCCGTTTCCAAATAAACTACTATATTTCATTGATTAATTTTATATTTTCATCCATTCAGACTAGGAGCTATCTTTAATTTTGTTAATTAATTTGTTAAAATACAGGTATATAGTAAACTAGAAATGTTTTAACTTAGAGTGATCTTCCTTAGCTAGAGAGATTATTTCAATGATGTTTCTATATTTCTAGGCTATAGCATGCGGGGATGTAAAAGCTACGTTAATTTCACCGTTTGTTGGAAGAATATTTGATTGGTTCGTTAAGAATACAGATAAAAAATCTTACGAACCTCTTGAAGATCCAGGTAATATTATAATCCTTAAGCGACATTTAGGACATTTATGGATAGAGATCACATTAAATAACAGAACACAATTTTATGGTATATTACTTACTTAGTTTTATTGTAAACAACATTTCAACAATCTACATTGTCATTCTTGTACAATATTTCCTCACTTCACCTGAAGATGAACTTTAGTAAGGACATAGGCTTGAATAGGTCACTTGTCTGATGATTGCATAGCCTGAATCTCTGAGTAACTACAGTAGGGATGCAGGCTGAGAATAAGTCAGTTGTCTGAAGATCTCTGAGTAACTACAGTAGGGATGCAGGATGAGAATAAGTCAGTTGTCTGAAGATCTCTGAGTTACAACATGTTTTTGAAATTTCTGTTTTAATATTGTATATTATAGGAGTACAGAGTGTAACTAAAATTTATAACTATTATAAAAAATACGGATATAAGACAGTGGTGATGGGGGCATCGTTTAGAAATACAGGACAGATTATAGGTCTAGCTGGATGTGATCTACTAACTATATCGTAAGTTAAACCTTAACCTTGTAAGATATTTAGATATATCACAATATGTTAATAACCAACAGTTTTATAGATATAGACTTCTATTTATTATTTAAACACAATGTTTCATTACACATACAGGTAACTTTTTGATAATCCAGGAAACATCAATGTCCAGATGGTTGCCAAGGAACAACTGGTAGACTGTATTTTCTAAAACTCAGTTGTCTGTGAACCTTAGTTGTTATCCTTGTAATATCAATGTCAAGAGGTTTGGCCAAGGACCAGTTGGTAGAAAGGATCCTTGTAAAATCATTACCAAGAGGTTTGGCCAAGGACCAGTTGGTAGAAAGGATCCTTGTAAAATCATTACCAAGAGGTTTGGCCAAGGACCAGCTGGTAGAAAAGATCCTCATGAACCTATTGTTATCCTTGTAAAAATTGGTTCTTTCATATCATATTTTCTGATGTTTATATATTATAGACCTAAATTATTGGATGAATTATCGAAATCTAATGATGAGTTACAGACACAACTCAGTGTAGAGTCAGGTAGGTCATGTGATTTACCTCTGTTATTATGTTTGGTGGAGAGTAGAATAATAGCGTGGCCTCTACAATATGATATGTGAATAACCAGTGGCTCTAACAAGACAGGGCTCATTTCATCATATCCTGAATACAGGTTTTGACATGGTCTTATTAAACTAAGCTCACTTCACTTCGTTTTTTGGGGGCGTAGAAATGTGATTGGTGTTATTTCAATCTGACCAATTAAATTGGTAGAATGGAAATGAGGTTGGTAAAACAAAACAACTTAGCATCTATATTGTCTAAATTATCTAGAAATATTCATCCATAATAATTATCTTATTAATCTATAACTTGTCTTTCTAATATGTCATTAAAAAGATTACTCAAATTTTGTTAGTAGAAACATAAAAAAATATAGACTGGTTAAAATGGATGCCGAGTTGATAAACCCAATAAAAGTTTCCTTCTATGAATTTGTCATATTTGAAATTTGAAAAAAGAAATATTAACATCATGTTTGAATTGTTTAATATTATTTTTCAGCCAAGTCTCAAAAGATAGAAAAAGTGACTGTAGATGAAAATGTATTCAGATGGGAATTGAATGAAGATGCCATGGCAACAGAGAAATTAGCAGAAGGCATCAGGAAATTTGGAGTTGATGCCGTCAAATTGGAAAATCTTCTTCGTGAACGATTATTGAAATAATTAACAGTATTTAATATTACGGAAATTATGTTTTTAACTTTTGATAAAATATTTTCTGAATTATTTGAGTTCTTCCGTGAACAATTAAAATATTGTATGATGCAGACTTGAGACAAAATTATTAATTTCTGAATTTTCTACAGATTTGAAATAAATATAATTTAGCATTATGTAAAATGTAAAATTCATTGGGATATTGGAATAATTAAGACAATTATTATGTTAATTTACTATAGAAATATTATAATTTATGCAAATTTTATGTTAATTTAAAGGCATTTATTTATTTTGGAAGTGAGGTATTAATAATCATAGAAATTGGCTTTGTGAAAAATAATCAAAGTATTTACTTAAGTTTAATATAATTATTATAAATATGTCTGTTAATTTAAAAGAATTTATTGCTCTGTTTGAGTTGAAGTTTATTGGAGAAAGTAAATTGTTGGGTTTAGAATGTTCAAATACTGACAGATAAATAGAAGCATTTATATGAGTTGTATGATATGATTTTATTTTAGGGAAATTGTTTATGTTAAAATACTGTTGAAAAAAAGAAATAATGGAAGCATTTATTTAAAGTTAATTGTGTTATTATTTCTGAGAATTTAATTGTTGTCTCAATTTGGTTATAATTTATCTGTTGCCTGTTGTTCTATTTCTTAACGGGATTGAGGTTTTCTAAATTTTTCATGTGTTTATCTTAGATATTGATAACATCAATTTGTACCATAGGACATCAACTTTTATTATTGAATGTAGTCCGACGAAATCTCCCTCATTGCACACTGCATGGTGTTGTCTGTCTTCAATAACTCAATCTGGTGAAGAGTTATCAGCCGAAAATCTAACAGAAATCAATCAGGTGGAGAAAATTGGAAGTAAACCTCCATTTTTTTACTGTAAATGAAGCTGACTTTTGTGAGTAAGGAAAGACAGAAAATAAGTGATGGTTAACTACGCCATTGTTTCTAACGAAGACTGTAATAATATAATAATTAAACTACAGAAGATAATAATTTTATATTAATTTATTCAAGATAACAAAAGTATAAATTTTTCACAATAATAATAATATTTTGATCACCTTGGTTACGTACATGGAAACAAGATCAAGGAGTGGAGAAGGAGGGAGAAGATTCTGAAACTATTTAAGTGTATCTCGGTTACATATAGCAGCAATTTGCACCATTCCATATTAATATAGAAAGAGAATAGTTCGTGTTGACAGACATATCAAACTACGTACAGTTGTTACATAGAAATAATACACATACGAACATAGATCACAGCCATTTTGAATCTCTTCCTCGGCTTCAAGTTGAATCTGAAAAGACTATAATATTTCCCTAAAACCTTCAAATTACAATATGAATTGAAAGCTTAGTTGAAATAACCTATATCAAAATTTGATTTATTAAGTCGAGGGGAGAGATTCAAAATGGTTGTGAACTACATTTGTGTGTATTATTTCAATGTAAGAACCATACATGTTTGATATGATTGAAGGCATGAGATTCAGAAGACTGAAATGTGAAATGGTACATTGTGGTGTTTGGGCATTTCACAGTGGCATTAACTTTTCAAAAAAACTCAAAGAAATTTTATACGATCAACCAAGCTGACCATAAAGAGTTTGATTTTGATGTATCATGACATCTGCTAATTTTGGTTAAAAAGCATTAATTTTCAAATTACCGCTCTTCATATTTTGTTTGTTATTTTTCTATGGGTTACTTTATTCATCTAGTTTAAATAATCCACAGAAACTGTAGAAAACGAAATATGAAGTATTATATTATGATCTGAATAGTAAAATAGAAATATATTATTTTATTTACAAGTTTATTAGTAACTAGTAAACTTGTATTAATATTTACTAATAAAAACTTCTATATTCATCTTAGTTAAAAATCTTAAAGAATCGAGTTTTATTGATTTACACCATTCCAATTTACAGTCATGTTTGTGGTTCTTGCAATTCCATCAATTTTTTATAATATCACAAAGGCTCTCGAATATTCGTAGATGATTTTGCAACAGTGACTTCATAAAACACCTAGTTAAATCTAACAAATAATATCTACAGCTTCGATACATCTTCACAATGTCAAGTTGCAATAGTCACCTTTCTTGTATCAGCCATTTGATTGGGTTGTACACCAGAGAATATAGCCAATCAGTGCCCACGATAGAAAGACTGTAAACATTCAGACATTCTATCGAGAGCTCTGATTGGCTGTCTTCAATAGCATATAATTCAATCAAATCGATGCATATAAAAACTTCTGTGATACAGAAAGATGGTTATTACAGTCAAGGTATTAGATGCAGTAAGAACTTGAAAATGAATATTTGGTTAGTAATAGAAGTCTTCTGAGCATTAGTCAATCTAATTAACAATATCTACAGCCAGTGACAGGGTGCCAGCCTCTTGAGACTGGGGGTACAAATATAGGGCAGACTGACTCCATGGGGGAACAACTGTTGAGGTTGAGACGTGGCAGAGCATAGCCGCAAACCTCTCAGAGAGTGTTCAAGAAAATTTAGACATAAAAAATTATAAGTGGTGGTCGGAACTATTTATCTTGGGGAAGAAATTCATCCTCAATACCTTGACTGATGTCATCACTGTCTGTAGCTAAGATAAAATGGTCAACAATTTTACAAGGATCCTGTGAAACCAGGGTCTATAATCCTAAACAGTCCAGGGTCAGAACAGAAACATATATAACAACTAGATTATCATCCCCACCCAAACAAATTAATAATAATATACAAATCACATGGAAGATAGTTTGTACAAATTTCTCTCTATTAGTTTTTACAGATTTATCATCAGCTAACTTGCCACTGAAATAGATAATAACATTTGATTTCATTCACACACAGAGCATACCAGACAGGTCAAAATATCAACAGAACAGTCTGTAAATGTAAATTACAGAAAATACAGAAACCACTCAAATTTCTCTGAGGATTACCTTTACAAAGACAGCTTGCCAGGCAAGGGAATATACGCCTATTTGCAGCTTTGATTTTAAAAAGAAATATTAGGCAGTACCAGTACAGTAACAATCACCAGTATGAAAAATTCAACCTTCAGTCATACACTTCTTTTGAACTTTTTGAGGCGATATTAAATAACATTACCAAGTTTTGTCTGGCAAGAAGTGTGCCGTCTAGAGTGTTAAAAAAAAGGACATGTTTTCAAGAACAAGGGCAATAACTCATACTAAATATTTTTCGATTCTTCTGATTTTCAATAGCGTTCATCCTTGATTAATAACAAACACGCATGTCAAGTTTCGTCAAAATCAATCAAGATTTGTGCCTTCTAGAGTGTTTACAAGCAATTACATACACTGATTCAATTGTTATTTTGTCTAATTACAGACAAAAAAAAGGATAGGTTGGCAAAGTACTGGCCCCTGGGGGTCTGGGGGTGAATTTAAATTGAAAAAGATAAATAATAACTGAACCTTTAAACCCTCTCCTTGACCCGTCATTCCGCGAGATTCAGCCTCTTTCTCAATCTTTTCTCGTTCTTGTTGTTTTCTTTTCAAAGCTTCAGGGTCTTTAACTCCACGACTTTCCTCTGTTTTTTGTCTCTGTTCTGCTGCCACTGCGGCTTGCCTTCTTCTTTCTTCCTGAAAACATGATTAATTTACCCATGACAGTAGTCTCATCAACATATTTTAATCTACACAATAGGTAGACCTAAACATCTTGTATCTGGTCTAGTTTGGAATACCAGTCAACTTTACCGCTAATCTCATGTACCGCTAATCTCATTTACCAATCATAATATTAAACTTTTTTCGATAGTTAATTGCATTTTTACTAAGTTTTTTGATTTATCAGATTATATAAGGATCCTGTTATGTTATTTATGACACCAGGTATATCTACTGATGAATATATGATCTTATTGGTCAAGTTTAAAATTTTAAAATTTTATGTTTATTCTAAGACATAGTATCACTTTAACAACAACAACAAGTTGAATCCCTGCATCAGTACAATACAAGTTTTTATTCAATGTCAGTTTTTGACAAGGAATAACATTGTCATTAGCCCCAGGCTATTTTCACTGACTTCAGTCATCAGTCATCAACATTTCTACTCTCTGTATACATTGAGCTTTGAATTGAATTTTTCTCTCATTTCATAAATATTCAAAATAAAGTTTTAAACTTTATGCCATTTGTCTAAGAATGTCTTCAGGTCCATAGAAATGTAAGGTTCATTAATTTTACATTTAAAAAAGACAAACTTCCCTTAAAAATGACCTATTTTTCGCACTGAAAATTCCCTTCTGTAAAATCATGTTTACAAATTATAACTTTTCCAGTGGTTGACATTTTCATCAACCTAAAGGCAATCCAAGACTCTCAGTAGTATTAAATACTGTATTTTGTAATTGATATTTCAATACATATGGAGAAAAAAAAATTCGGTCAGAGAACAGTGAAAATGAAACAAAAATTGAAATAAAACCATACCGGATCAGGCTGCTCATAATCATCGGCCGAACCATTTAAACATGGCAGACACAATCCCATCTTCCTAGATTCACTCCTCGTCAAGTTTAATTCTATCAAAAAGCCAACAGTTGTTAGAATCTCTACTTTTATTTTTATTTTCTTCAACTGAAAGGTCAAGGACGTTTAATTGGTGTCGTACAAATTTTCGGGGAAGTATTATAATTTATTTCAACTCTTTTATTTTTCATTTTAAAACTTACCGTCTTTGTCAAAATAAAATTCCAAATACATAAAGATTTAAATTTTTCTTTTCAGTTTGAATTATTGTCAGAAATAAATACTTCGTTTTCTAATATTCAGTAATGTATTAATTTTACAATCTATACGTAACCGAGAATTAATTTGTTATGACGAAAAAATTGATCTTGTGATTTTTCTTTATTTTTGACACCCAGACGTCAAATTTCACAATTTAAACCATGACTGTTTGAAAAAGAAAAGTTCTTTTGGTGAAAGTGAGAAAGAAAAGGGGACGTAGATGTAGATCCAAGAAGCTGGGGCCAAGTTAAAAGTAAAGTACCGAGGCCCGACATTTGTCATTTGACAAGTCTGTTGGTTGTTAGGACTTACGAAAAAAAAATATAGGAGTGGCTTGTTCAGATAAACAAGATTAGATGATGTCCTTTGAACTTGACGTCTGTTCAAAATGGTGGTCAGTTGGATAGATATAGATGAGTGGAAGGGGTAATTCTTATTCTGTGCCTGTGGTACCGGTTACCACGGATCCCATACCAGTCAGGATTGAGTCACTCAAAAACAAATCTAACATGACGAAAACTGTACGAAAATACGAAGTGTTTCCAGGGAAAAATAAGTTTTATTGTAATGGACGTATCATGATGGCGAAACAGAGCGGCATTTTTTACTTGACCTGTTCCTTGATTGTTGTTACAACTGGATTATTTTTTGGTTTCGATTGTGTTTATTTGGCTGTTCACGTGACGCCTGCGATTCCAGCAATCGGAGCCGTTCTTTTTATCTTTGTCATGAGCACATTATTCCGAACGAGTTTTAGTGATCCTGGAGTGATTCCGAGGTCAACTCCGGACGAAGCTGCTGAGATTGAAAAACAGGTTGAAGTTCCGAATACTAATTCCCCCGGAACGTACCGACCTCCCCCACGAACTCGAGAAGTTGTAGTCAAAGGTCAAGTTATTAAACTGAAGTATTGTTTTACGTGTAAAATATTTCGACCACCGAGAGCCTCACATTGTAGTTTATGTGATAATTGTGTGGAACGTTTTGATCACCATTGTCCCTGGGTCGGAAATTGTGTCGGAAAGCGAAATTATCGCTATTTCTATTTATTTATTCTCTCGTTGTCTGTATTGTGTATTTATATCTTTGCCTGTGTTTTAACTCATTTAATTCTGAGAGCCCAACAAGACAATTTTCTGAATGCTTTGAAGAGTTCCCCTGCTAGTATCGTGGAAGCCGTGATATGCTTTTTCTCCGTCTGGTCTATTATTGGTCTAGCTGGATTCCACACGTACCTGGCCACTTCCGAACAAACAACCAATGAAGATATAAAAGGTTCGTTCACGTCAAAGCGTGGTCAAGATAATTTCAACCCTTACAGTAAAGGTTCCATCATCAAGAATTGTATGACGGTACTCTGTGGCCCGACTGTTCCAAGCTTACTGGACAGAAGAGGCTACGTCGTTCCAGTACCTGAATGTTCATTGGTGGTTTCTGTTACCGAGCAACCAGAGAAAGAGAATAACTCAGTCAATATTCGACATGAGTATTATGGGTCGACCAACGTGACCAGTCAGAAGTCTGATATGGGGATGAGTACAGACGGAGGGAGCAATATTACCAAACGGGAGATGATTATTTATCAAAATGCAGACGGAACTGTCAACAGTAAGGTGCCGTCAGGACCAGAAACAGATTTAAATGGCGGTAAAAAGACAACATCGAGAGGTTGCAGCACGGAATACTAAAAGACAGTGAAAATCCAGAGGTTCTCATGAAGAGGAGAAAATGTTGTTGGACAAACATTTAAAATTATCAAAGATTTGAATGACATTTACAAGTGAGGAGCACATATATAACACAAGACAATAATTATAATTATTATTAATACATAATGTATTAAAGAAGTGTGTTTTATCCCATAATTATTGTCTTGTGTTATATAAAATGATCAAAAAGAACTGATATAATCCTCATTTGTTTATTTTCTGATGGATAAAGATATGTGATGGATTTGTGAGGAGGATTTTTAAATGAAAATCAAATATACCGATTGTTTTTAAATATGAAC
This sequence comes from Lottia gigantea, assembly GCF_000327385.1. Taxonomy (NCBI): domain Eukaryota; kingdom Metazoa; phylum Mollusca; class Gastropoda; family Lottiidae; genus Lottia; species Lottia gigantea. The sequence continues at coordinate 160,491 of NW_008708335.1, forward strand.
AGCTTATTCCAGTGTGTTTGGTGACATGAAAGATTTTGACAGACGCAGCGTAGTTTTTAGATTGATATATACTGAAAGAGTCAGAGATAAATTGATAACCAAGGTCAATGTGTCTTTTTCAATAGATGTTGTTTATCGTGTATTAACTTCCAATTTTAATATATTGACGTAAAAAGTAAAAACGTGAGCTTTCTAAATATTGTACAAGTAGTACAGTAGTATAGTACAGTATGTATTCATATTTTATGACCTGAGAAGACGTCAAATTGGCCAAAATGCTCTTACATTCTAAGATTTCTTTGAAATAATTTTCAAGGCTCTTGAAGGAAAAATATATAAAGGTTAAAATCAGAATAATAAACATTTTTTCACACACAAATAAAAATAATCATTAGAATTTTGAAATAGGCATTCAGATAACTTATTTCGATATATTCTTAAAAATTTATCTTATTTTCTTAAATATCAGGAATCATATTTAAATAAAGGACCTGAAATTAAATATATAACCATACATTACCCATCTTCACAATGTCAAGTTATTACTACTTTTGTCTAATACCTTGACAATAATAACCATCTGTCTTGTATCACATCTTCACAACGTCAAGTTGTCAAACTATTGACATTGTGAAGATGAAGTTGGTAATAGCTTGACATTGTGAAAACGAAGTTTGTAATAGCTTGACATTGTGAAGATGAAGTTGGTAATAGCTTGACATTGTGAAGATGAAGTTGGTAATAGCTTGACATTGTGAAGATGAAGTTTGTAATAGCTTGACATTGTGAAGATGAAGTTTGTAATAGCTTGACATTGTGAAGGTGAAGCTTGTAATAGCTTGACATTGTGAAAACGAAGTTTGTAATAGCTTGACATTGTGAAGATGAAGTTTGTAATAGCTTGACATTGTGAAAACGAAGTTTGTAATAGCTTGACATTGTGAAAACGAAGTTTGTAATAGCTTGACATTGTGAAGATGAAGTTGGTAATAGCTTGACATTGTGAAGATGAAGTTTGTAATAGCTTGACATTGTGAAGATGAAGTTGGTAATAGCTTGACATTGTAGAGATGAAGTTTGTAATAGCTTGACATTGTGAAGATGAAGTCTGTAATAGCTTGACATTGTGAAGATGAAGTCTGTAATAGCTTGACATTGTGAAGATGAAGTATGTAATAGCTTGAAATTGTGAAGATGAAGTTTGTAATAGCTTGACATTATGAAGATGAAGTTTGTAATATCTTGACATTGTGAAGATTTGAATTGCTGTATATAATCATAATGATAAATGGTGTAATTATTAATATACATGTACGCTGAAGTATCCAAGTATTTGTTAGTTTGTGCTAAAAATATATTAGAATATGCTAGATCATCTAGTTGCAATCATCAATGATCAGAATTGACTGAAGACAGGCTTATTCAAATACATCTCTGTTGTGATCGGTTGCCTTGAAACTTGAATGTTACAGAGAAAAAGGAAATGATCAGATTGTTTTATGATAAGTTATATTGATTGTATCTAAACCACTAGGGCTGGGTACAATAATCCAAATGATCAATTATACACTGTAGCCGTTAACAAGTAGTAATCTCTTCTACATAGTTTCCCTTCAGTACAAACATACCCACAATAAACTATAATAACTGATCAAAACAAGAATATACTTCTATGATACAAAAATAACCCACGAAATTTAAAATATTTGCATTTTTTGATTGAGTATTGACAGGGTTTCTCAATTGAATTATTTCGATTATTAATGGATTTTTGATGGGTAGTCTGCCATTGATAATGTATCTCAATTTTGTCATGGATACCCAGCCCTATATACCACACCCTCTGTTTGAAATTCAAAAACTTGTTATAAGATGAAATGATGAATTGATTCGTGCAGATTTATTGATTAAACTAGACTTGTATAAAGATAAAAAGTTAAAACCATGCATTACCTATTGAGGTGAATTAGTCATCCAATCATTGACTATACAAGATTTCTATTAGTAAAATAAATAATATAACCACTGTATACCAGGTTTAGGTGATTTACTATCATGTATGTTTCAGGTTCTGGTTTAATATTTCTGTATCTTCTATGATGTTTATTCATTGTTGTCAGCCACAATTTCAGCTATCTATAATATATGTATAGTTAATTCAAACTTCATACAGTTGTCGAATATTTGGTTTTTACAGCTGAAAGAGCTCAATTTTCAGAATGAGAATTTAAGCTCTTATCAAATGAAATGACTATTTGGCCTTTAAAGTATTTTCTATGATGTTACTATCTATTGATGTAGTTGGAAGCCATGATTGGAACACAGATATAGTTTTACCAGCTGATAGAGCTCAATTTTGCATCCATGAAATATTCATAATAAAATTAAGCTCTATCAGCTGTAGAACTATTCAGCCTTTTACTCCAGTTTGTACTATGATATTACTATATTGATGTAGTTGTAAATCACTATTGAAATTTGGATATAATTTGCTAAATATTTGGTTTACCAGCAGATAGAGCTTAATTGAGCTCTGTAAGCTGAAATGACTATTTGGCCTTTAAAGTATTTTCTATGATGTTACTATCTATTGATGTAGTTGGAAGCCATGATTGGAATATGGATATAGTTTTACCAGCTGATAGAGCTCAATTTTACAATTTTCACAATGTAATTGAGCTCTATCAGCGGAAATGACTATTTGGCCTTTGAAGTATTTTCTATGATGTTAATATTTATTGATGTAGTCAACTTTTATATTGTTTGTCTGTCTATGAATTGTGTCTATTGATGTGTGATTCGGACTTACATCATGTTTATCATTTTCTAACTCTGTGCGATTGGTTTTATTTTGTTTTTTTGGGTCACAAATCTTTGTATACTATCATTATCCAAATAAATCTTTTTTTCTTATTTCTTATTTTTCCGTCTTCATTAGCCCACATCGTGCAGAAAAGTAGGACGTAAAACTCCATTCAATATGCCATTCCTCTCCCCAACAGTCAGGCCCATATCTACCCCAGGGTCTCAGGGGTGGAGCCATAGGTTGTTAAGATGGTGGTAGCTATGTGATGCAACAAGTCATTCAAGTCATCTCATTTTTTCAGTAGGGTGGGGGCAAAGATTTTCTTAAAGGGCATGGCCTAGCTATTGAATGCCATATTTTTATTATGTGGGTAAGGAAAATAAAGCTAGGTGACGGAAAGTGGTCTATTGATGAATTAAACAATGCATTCTTTTCAGGGACACTGATATCATTAATTTGAACCATTCCATTTTTCAACCAGATTATGTAGCTATGACAAAAACCTTTGGTAGATATTATAATTATTCCAGCCTGTAGATTTTACAATAATCAGGTTAAATATTTCTAATTACAGGAACCACAGACATCTGACTGAAAACTGGAATGGTGTAACTAAACCATTAGATACCATTCAAATTATTATTTATAATGCTTCTTTCATATCATCAGCCTTTTCTAGAATGATATAACTGGGAGAAATATTAACAGAAAACTTTTTACAGAATTATTTTAATAAAAATAACAAATTTAATAATCCCCAATTTACAAAACATAACCAAATATAATATTTAACAATGAGAAGTTTTCTAGCCATTGTATATCTATTTACACTCTTCTGATTCCGGCAAATTAAAACGAAAGTAAAATGGTTTTAAACAATAGTGACAAATCAAATTACAGAAACCTCAACATTGTATAGAAATATTCTTATATTTAAAATAAGACTAAACTGTCCCGTTTTTATCACTTCAGTTAGGGTCTCAAGGCGACCTCTTGAACATTCTTCATTTTGATGACACTGCCAACCAATCAAATTCTTACCTTCTCCAGCCCTTGGATTGACACAAACATAAAGTGCATTCAGTGCCTATTGCTTCTTAGAAAACCTTAGGTTCGCTACACAAAATCCCACTCTTGGAGAGAGAAGAAATTTGATTGGACAGTGGTTTCATCAAACTGATCAATGTTCAAGCGGCCTGTCGTTAGACCCTAACTGAAGTGGACATATTAAAAATAAAAGTTTATACAAAAACGAAATGAAAGTTTGATTTATTTTAATCAGACTGGTTTCTTTAAACAAATACAAGTTGTAGAAAATGTCTATTGATATTACAGAAATACTGAGATATATGAAAATATAATTCAAAAAATAAATTGCTAGTACAGATGATACCTTCGATTATATTGTACCAAAAATAAAATTAAAACTGAGCACCATTAATGATTGGTTTAGCCAAAAGAATTCCAGTATGACTAAGGTACCATTAATCAAAAAAATGGGGCCTCTGTCTCTTTAAGTCCACTGAGTCCAGATCTAAATATTAAAACTTTACATCAAGAGGTTAGTCCAAGAACCAGCTGGTAGTTGTTATCTTTGTAAAATATTGCTCTTTATTTTCTTCACTTTGATTAAATATTAAATAACCAGAAACATGAGATACATAAAAATACTGTCAGATTGTGGACAAGTGAAGTCACCATCAGAGAAAATACAAAATGAAAATCAAATAAAATTAGATTGTCCTGATGAGGATGATGTATCTGAAACCTTTGTTGACAATATAAGACGATGTCTTGTCACAACGAAAATAAATTACTTGAAATTGCACGAAATTCCTATTCCTTATTGCTATTCATACAATACAATAGAATACATTCAGACCAGTGGAGATTCTAGACATCATATCTTCAAAATAATATATTGTTATGGAAGACTATCACAAAATGTTTTAAGGAGGTGTTGAATGCCTTGATATATACAGGGTGTTACAAATTAGAGCCCCACCCAACACCCCCCTCCCCCATCCACAGCATAAACTATAATAGACTTGGACAAAAACTAAAGTGATTCAGATTCAGAACAGGTATTTATCTCAGTTTCTCTCTGAGTATTTAATATTTTTTGTGGCCTCCATCTGTCTGATAGGGTGTTGATGAATAGAGGTGGTTGGGGAGAGGCTCTTATTATGATACACCCTGAATATTCGTAGTAGTGGAAGATCTTGGTTTAAAAAAATAATCTGGCTCTAGGAAGACCTCTAAAAGTGGACAAATCTTCTGATTTGGAGGATCCGCTTTGTTCAGAGAAAGCAGCACTCAGGACACTATTACCTCTCATTACAGCTGGTTTAAAAAACTCCTGAAAATATCAGATTAAAATATTATCACATATTCATTCAGTCACATCGTATTCACTCAGTCACATCGTATTCACTCAGTCACATCGTATTCACTCAGTCACATAGTATTCACTCAGTCACATCGTATTCACTCAGTCACATCGTATTCATTCAGTCACATCGTATTCACTCAGTCACATCGTATTCACTCAGTCACATCGTATTCACTCAGTCACATCGTATTCACATCGTATTCACTCAGTCACATCGTATTCACTCAGTCACATAGTATTCACTCAGTCACATCGTATTCACTCAGTCACATCGTATTCACTCAGTCACATAGTATTCACTCAGTCACATAGTATTCACTCAGTCACATCGTATTCACTCAGTCACATCGTATTCACTCAGTCACATCGTATTCATTCAGTCACATCGTATTCACTCAGTCACATCGTATTCACATCGTATTCACTCAGTCACATCGTATTCACTCAGTCACATAGTATTCACTCAGTCACATCGTATTCACTCATTCACTTCGTCTAGAAAGGTCAGGGGGTTCTTTTGGGCATGCTATTCTTTCGGGCATGCTATTCTTTGGGTTAATCTTGCCAGTTTCCATTCTTTGCTTGTGTCTTTTTTCTTGCCACCATTCAGTCTGTCACGCCTGCTAGAAGACGCTTATTTTCTCAACCCAAGCATAACTCATGACAACTATGATGGAATTTATTCGATGCTTCGATTTGTCAGTCAACTTGTGGCCACCTTAAAGATGGGTTTCCTCATTTGTTAGTGTCAAATTAAGCAAACTATTTGATTAATTGGTGTTTCTAATGAATTATCATTTATTCTTAATCATATCATTATATTTTTTTGACCTTTCTTGATTGGTGGAATTCAGGTAATTATCTTCTAATTTAGCTAATTATGAATTAATTATGGACATGTGAGACAAACTGGTATTTTTCCAAGTCATTAGAACACCTCTACTTTCTATTCATATAAATATTAACATTTCATAAATGAAATCAAGGGAACCCATCTTTAATGATATTTTAGATTTTTAAAGACTATGATTTATCAGAATTGACTGTGGTACAATTTTCAGGGTATTTCTGTGGTGTTTTTACTTACAGGGAAACAGGCCACGTATTCTCGAAACGATCTTAGCGCTAGGATGTCCTAGGATGTTCTTATCTTCTAACACTGTTTCTAGGATATCCTAGGTTCTTATCTTCTAACATTGATTTTAGGATATCCTAGGTTCTTATCTTCTAACATTGATTTTAGGATATCCTAGGTTCTTATCTTCTAACATTGATTCTAGGACATCCTAGGTTCTTATCTTCTAACATCGATTCTAGGATATCCTAGGTTCTTATCTTCTAACATTGATTCTAGGATATCCTAGCTTCTTGTCTTCTAACATTGATTCTAGGATATCCTAGGTTCTTAACTTCTAACATTGATTCTAGGATGTCCTAGGTTCTTATCTTCTAACATTGATTTTAGGATATCCTAGGTTCTTATCTTCAAACATTGATTCTAGGATATCCTAGGTTCTTAACTTCTAACATTGATTCTAGGATGTCCTAGGTTCTTATCTTCTAACATTGATTCTAGTATGTCCTAGGTTCTTATCTTCTAACATTGATTCTGGGACATCCTAGGTTCTTATTGTCTAACATTGTTTTTAGGATGTCCTAGGTTCTTATCTTCTAACATTGATTCTAGGATATCCTAGCTTCTTATCTTCTTTCATTGATTATAAGATATCCTAGGTTCATATCTTCAAACATTGATTCTAGGATCTCCTAGAGCTAAGATTGTTTTGAGAATACGTGGTCAGATGATCAGATGGAGTGGTCTGTACAGATTTCTCTGTATTTATATTATCTCTATGATATCAGTGATATCTGTAACCTCAAAAACATAACCTAGACGACCAGATCTTTTTAACAATTCATCTGAATAATAATCTCCCCTTACCTGATTGAGACCGGGTTGAACTAGACTCTGATTGGGTAATATTGGTGTGGGATCTTCAGACACCGACAGATTGGAATATCCATCACTCACTTCAGGAAAATGATTCAAATAATTTTTCGGTTCGTCAATCGACGGGTATCGTAATCTTTCTACTGGCCTCTTTCTCGGAATTTCTGAAATAAAATGAAAGTAGAATGATATATATCTAATAGAGAAATAAAATGAAAGTAGAATGATATATATCTAATAGAGAAATAAAATGAAAGTAGAATGATATATATCTAATAGAGAAATAAAATGAAAGTAGAATGATATATATCTAATAGAGCTAATTCTATTCTACTGTTTCTGATACATATCTCAATGGAGGTAAACTTTCTAATGTACGACTTAATGATAGTTAATTGGCTAGAGCTCATCTGATACTACTGGCACATGTTTCAGATATACAATCCTCATCAGGACAAAGACAATGCATGCCGTGATGCTGCAAAAAGCAGGCATGCTTTTCAAATATGGAACACATGACAATTTGATATGGAATATTTAAATTTTAAGAAAAGAAATTATAATCTACCGTCCATTCTATGACCACTGAAATAACCAGCCTATAAAAAACAAGAAAAAAACAGGTCTACATTAAATTTAAACTTTATAACTTATGGGGCATGGTTCACCATTTTCAGGTGTTGATTTGGGACTTGAATATAATTACTGTAAATAGTCTTCAGAAGTACTACAAAATGTACAAAAAGTCTTTCAAAAAAATCTTGAATAAGAAATTTCACATCCCATTTCTGTATATTTAGAGTAAGAGTCTCAAGAAATGATGAGTCGACATTTTAACATTTTAATCAGATATTTCTGGACAAACGTGGATTTGAAGGCTCAAATTTCGACGGTAAATCACAAAATGTTTTTTTTATATTAGCAAAAGATCTTACATTATCTTGACCGTGTTTTAACATCATTCCCTGCCTTGTTTCATCATTACTCCCTCGTCTCCGAGAATTACGTGATTTCTAAAAATATAACACAGTAAATAGTATTATTATATATATTACAGATAGGTTTTTATCTTAACACGTTCAATAAACTTCTAACGTTAACCACCTGTACAGTAAACATCAAATAAACAACATAAACAAGTAAATAGTATTATTATATATATTACAGATAGGTTTTTATATTAACACGTTCAATAAACTTCTAACGTTAACCACCTGTACCGTAAACATCAAATAAACAACATAAACAAGTAAATAGTATTATTATATATATTACAGATAGGTTTTTATATTAACACGTTCAATAAACTTCTAACGTTAACCACCTGTACCGTAAACATCAAATAAACAACATAAACAAGTAAATAGTATTATTATATATATTACAGATAGGTTTTTATATTAACACGTTCAATAAACTTCTAACGTTAACCACCTGTACCGTAAACATCAAATAAACAACATAAACAAGTAAATAGTATTATTATATATATTACAGATAGGTTTTTATATTAACATGTTCAATAAACTTCTAACGTTAACCACCTGTACAGTAAACATCAAATAAACAACATAAACAAGTAAATAGTATTATTATATATATTACAGATAGGTTTTTATATTAACACGTTCAATAAACTTCTAACGTTAACCACCTGTACCGTAAACATCAAATAAACAACATAAACAAGTAAATAGTATTATTATATATATTACAGATAGGTTTTTATCTTAACACGTTCAATAAACTTCTAACGTTAACCACATGTACAGTAAACATCAAATAAACAACATAAACAAGTAAATAGTATTATTATATATATTACAGATAGGTTTTTATATTAACACGTTCAATAAACTTCTAACGTTAACCACCTGTACAGTAAACATCAAATAAACAACATAAACAAGTAAATAGTATTATTATATATATTACAGATAGGTTTTTATCTTAACACGTTCAATAAACTTCTAACGTTAACCACCTGTACAGTAAACATCAAATAAACAACATAAACAAGTAAATAGTATTATTATATATATTACAGATAGGTTTTTATATTAACACGTTCAATAAACTTCTAACGTTAACCACCTGTACAGTAAACATCAAATAAACAACATAAACAAGTAAATAGTATTATTATATATATTACAGATAGGTTTTTATATTAACACGTTCAATAAACTTCTAACGTTAACCACCTGTACAGTAAACATCAAATAAACAACATAAACAAGTAAATAGTATTATTATATATATTACAGATAGGTTTTTATATTAACACGTTCAATAAACTTCTAACGTTAACCACCTGTACCGTAAACATCAAATAAACAACATAAACAAGTAAATAGTATTATTATATATATTACAGATAGGTTTTTATATTAACACGTTCAATAAACTTCTAACGTTAACCACCTGTACCGTAAACATCAAATAAACAACATAAACAAGTAAATAGTATTATTATATATATTACAGATAGGTTTTTATCTTAACATGTTCAATAAACTTCTAACGTTAACCACCTGTACCGTAAACATCAAATAAACAACATAAACAAGTAAATAGTATTATTATATATATTACAGATAGGTTTTTATATTAACACGTTCAATAAACTTCTAACGTTAACCACCTGTACAGTAAACATCAAATAAACAACATAAACAAGTAAATAGTATTATTATATATATTACAGATAGGTTTTTATAT
>NW_008708335.1:171378-187293 GCF_000327385.1 Lottia gigantea
ACATCAAATAAACAACATAAACAAGTAAATAGTATTATTATATATATTACAGATAGGTTTTTATATTAACACGTTCAATAAACTTCTAACGTTAACCACCTGTACCGTAAACATCAAATAAACAACATAAACAAGTAAATAGTATTATTATATATATTACAGATAGGTTTTTATATTAACACGTTCAATAAACTTCTAACGTTAACCACCTGTACCGTAAACATCAAATAAACAACATAAACAAGTAAATAGTATTATTATATATATTACAGATAGGTTTTTATATTAACACGTTCAATAAACTTCTAACGTTAACCACCTGTACAGTAAACATCAAATAAACAACATAAACAAGTAAATAGTATTATTATATATATTACAGATAGGTTTTTATATTAACACGTTCAATAAACTTCTAACGTTAACCACTTGTACAGTAAACATCAAATAAACAACATAAACAAGTAAATAGTATTCTTATATATATTACAGATAGGTTTTTATATTAACACGTTCAATAAACTTCTAACGTTAACCACCTGTACAGTAAACATCAAATAAACAACATAAACAAGTAAATAGTATTATTATATATATTACAGATAGGTTTTTATATTAACATGTTCAATAAACTTCTAACGTTAACCACCTGTACAGTAAACATCAAATAAACAACATAAACAAGTAAATAGTATTATTATATATATTACAGATAGGTTTTTATATTAACACGTTCAATAAACTTCTAACGTTAACCACCTGTACCGTAAACATCAAATAAACAACATAAACAAGTAAATAGTATTATTATATATATTACAGATAGGTTTTTATCTTAACACATTCAATAAACTTCTAACGTTAACCACCTGTACAGTAAACATCAAATAAACAACATAAACAAGTAAATAGTATTATTATATATATTACAGATAGGTTTTTATATTAACACGTTCAATAAACTTCTAACGTTAACCACCTGTACAGTAAACATCAAATAAACAACATAAACAAGTAAATAGTATTATTATATATATTACAGATAGGTTTTTATATTAACACGTTCAATAAACTTCTAACGTTAACCACCTGTACAGTAAACATCAAATAAACAACATAAACAAGTAAATAGTATTATTATATATATTACAGATAGGTTTTTATATTAACACGTTCAATAAACTTCTAACGTTAACCACCTGTACCGTAAACATCAAATAAACAACATAAACAAGTAAATAGTATTATTATATATATTACAGATAGGTTTTTATATTAACACGTTCAATAAACTTCTAACGTTAACCACCTGTACAGTAAACATTCGGTATGAAGCATTTACCACATTTACCTTCATATATTTACATTTACCATCACTCCCTTCAATAAACCAGTTAGCCAAACCGGTGTTTATTTTCCAATAACTGTAGTTTGTCACGTGACAAATAAGGCGTATGAATACATCGAAAACGAAAACAAGGATTGACCCAAGTTTTTTTTACCTAGAGTCTAATCTAATTTTACAATTTATTTAATTTACAATTATTGTTAATATTTCAATGGAATAATAAATATTTGATAATTCTATCATCCAAATAAGACTGTCGCTTTATAGAACTATATTGTTAGAGGCGGGTCGGTGAACTTGATTGACAGATATCGATGAATTAAGCAACAACGGTTTCGGGTATTTTTACAATTAAAGAGTAGAACAATTGGCATATTTTATCAGAAAAGATAAACCAATGTAAATATAAGGATCTTGTTATCGTTATGGGGAAATAAACGCTGGTTTATAATGTGACAAGACGTACATGACCCGCTGGTTCTAGATTCAATATGGCTGATGCGTGAATAAGGTCTATTAGCTAATTTTTGAAGTAAAATAAGATCCACCAATCACAGTACTTTCAGTTATCAGTTTATCAGTTAAAATCTTCACTTACGTCAAAAACAGATCGTGAGCCTGATTTCTGGGCAGAGAGAGAGGTGTGTCGACTTCTGTAACGTCGTCTACGATTGGCCAATCCTTCTCGTACTTTACGATTAATAACACAATGGAAAATAAATATAAACAACCCCTGAAATAAACAACATTGTTTTTATATTACTAGGGATATCATGTCTGTATTTAGATTGAAAATAGGCTTCAAGATCAATGGTGGCTGCAGATGATTGGATTTAGAGTGGACAGTACCAAATTGTTTTTTGGGGAAAATAAAAACATACAAACTCAAGGGTGAGATACACCTTGGAAATGTTTTTATTTGACCTTTGACCTTAATTAATCTTACCTGTAAGGAGTTAAAAATACTAAAAATATAATCAAATATCACCAAATCTTCATTAATAGATAAAATACCGAACACCCAGGATACACCCATCACTGGTAATAATACACAAATACTTCTTAAAGCAGCCCTGAAATAAAATCAAACCTTATAGAGCTCAATTCTCAGCTATCCAACAGCTTGGTTCCAGCTCATTTTCAGCAATCTCAGAGCTCAATTTTAGCTATCCTTGAAACTATTTCAATTTCAGCTTTTCTTGGAACTTTTCTTAAGCTCAATTTCACCTGTTCCAATTGTAAAACGTGATCTAGAAGTTGAGAAGAAATGAATCTAGACCAACCCATTAACAAAATAACAAATAAAAGATGAAACATACTTGGCTTTGATTCTGGTATCTTTGTTGATCATGACTCTAGTGTTCAACAGAGCATAGGTTATCTTTATTACAATAATTACATTTACCTGTTAAATATAGAATACTCGTTAACAGATGATTTACCTGTTAAATATAGAATACTCATTAACAGATGATTTACCTGTTAAATATAGAATACTCGTTAACAGATGATTTACCTGTTAAATATAGAATACTCGTTAACAGATGATTTACCATAGAGGAGTCTTTAATCATAAATAAAATATCTATAACTTACAAATATTACAAACAGAGCTGGACCTAAAAACGCCCAAATCAATCCACCATCTATCGACAACCAACAACTACAAACATAATACAATAAACTATCTTTACCTTGCCTACAAGCTTATCAAATAACATTATCGGTCTCCATTTATAAACAATGATGACGTCATAGTGTAGTATTTCCAGAGATATATTTTAGATGTTTTGAGGGTAGGGTTAAGTGCTCGGATATCTATTTACAATTATACAGTAGCTTAGAGAGCAGTAATTCTCTATTCCAGTTATAATATACCATCAGATTTTTCAACCTGGTTTCCTCCAATGAGCCTAATTCAAGGAAGAGGGGATGACCTTGGAAAACCATCTAGTCATTAGTAGTTATAGTAATAATTTGATTTATAACGCAAACTCTTCATCAGAGCTCAATTACACTTTACTAATATATGTGTCAGTCAATCAAATAGAACAAACAACTGAGGCCCTGTGGCAGACTGTGCCAGTTTGAAATTAATAAAAGAGTAAGAAATACTTACAATTTAGAATTACCATAGCCCTCTAGTTCTGTCACCCCAGTTGATATAGCTACTATTATTAATGGAATACCTGAAATTCACAACAATAACAAATTATCTTTCAAAGATTGCAGGATTTTATGATTTAAGACTGGATTTCTTTCAAAAACTCTCCGTATTCAAGCAAATTGACAATAAATTTGTATTTTTATAGCCATTGACAATAAATTTGCTTCTAAATATAGTAATAAAGTTCACACACTTCTAGGCACTTCAATAAACTATAGATTGGTATTGGAATGGAGATCACTTTACAACAGATTACAGAGTGGGTTTTTTTGACCGCCATGCAGTGGTCTTTTATTTAAGAAAGATACAATCATGTTGGCATCAATTCCGATTGAAGAATAAATATAGGAATGAAATAATGCTTACCCCACCCCATTATAACGATCTCTCGTAATTTTGATCTACTGGAGAAAACTTTAACAATCGTGACGAGAACCTCGATTCCCTCCCCTAACATGAGGAAAAATACCACCAGATAAAAATAGTGCAGACACACTGCCATTGCTGTACAGACGGCCTGGAAAAAACAAGATAAAAAAACAGGGATTGTAAAAAAGTTTTCTAAACTTATTGTGTATCGGGACACAATCACAATCTCAATCCTGTAATTCCACTAAAACTAAGTGTTTGATGGCGTCACTAATGGTAAAAGATGGTTAGGATAACTGTGACATCCCGAAAAGCTGTCTATAATTAAAGTTATATATATCAATGTAATTTCTATAGATCTTAAGGTGCTCTCTCAAAATAGTGATTACCAGTTATGTATTGTTGTGAATAACAATAGCGGTTATAAATTTCAAACATTACTCCTATAACTGAGAAGTTATTTATATACTTATAATCAAACTTACTGAGTTCTCTGTTTTATCAACCCCGAATAGAAACAAGACCAGGGCAATGATGAGAGCAACACAAAGATGGAGGAGTAAAACAGCTCTATCAGACCTCACATACCTGTCAATTTAAAAACAGAGTTACACAAATTTTCTTTATTAATATAAAAGTTTCGTTCCTCTCCCCAGCTGTAAATGGGTACAGATAATCCGGGAAAGATCAAAGCCAAAAGGTTTGACCAAGGACCAGCTGGTAGACAGGATCCTCGTGAACCTAAGTTGTTATCCTTGTAAAATCATTATCAAGAGGTTTTACCAAGGACCAGCTCGTAGACAGGATCCTTGCAGAATCTAATCTAACTAATAATAATAATACATAAACTGACCTCCATACGAAAGCGTAGACCGAAACAGTGACCAATAAACAAAAGATAGAAATGGTAGCTCCTATTAAAGTTATAGTTGATAATATTTCTTCATCCTACATTAAATATAATATATAATATAATAAATAAAAACTAAAAATATCAAATAACCAGAAAATTGAAATCTTACCATTATAACCTGTTTATAATCATATAAAAATTTATATTTTGACCGACAAAATGTTAACCATCTTACTATTCTCAGTAAATCAGTGGACATCTTATGGAAGGCAGAATGGCTTTTTATTCAATGTTCTTTATTGTTATTTCTTAATTCTAAATTCTTATCTCTTAATTTGTACGCTTAATTTAAGATTTCTTATTGAAAATTGACACTTCGATAAACAGTCTGTTTTCCAATTATTGAATTTATAGCAATGGGATAACACCATTGATCTTACCTTGAGTGAAACTTGAGTTGGTTTCATCAGAAGGGCGAAGTTAGTAAGATGGTTACAGGAACAGGTGGTTGAAGTCTGATTGGTGGACAGCAGACGACAACCTGTATTATCCCACCCTCTGAAAAATATCAAATAAAATCAGTAAATAACCGTGTTAACATTGACTTTAACTGGTTCCCAAACAACAAGAGTCTCGATCATATAGTCGCACATTATTGACAACACATGATGTACAAGACTACAGTTTATTAGTTACCAGTACTCCCCCAATTGCCAAAATATATAAAGCTGGCTTTTAGGTTTCCATTGAGTATATGAAGTGAAAGATTGCTTTAAGCTAGCTTTCATTAGGCCCTTGATAAATTGGTGAATTCAAAAAGAGAGGTTGTGGTTCCCGAACCATAACACTTCATTAATTTGCTCAGTGGAAACACACGAAGGCTGGCTTAAAACCGGCTATTTCTCTCGGTGGAAACACAGTTAAAGTCAAGCATAATATTTCTGCTCATCAGATTCAAAACAATCACAACTAGTTCATTTTATTTGTAGGTAGATTAAGTATATAGTCTATACAGTATTATGAGTATTATTGATGTCTTTGCTAAACAATATTATAAACAATCTGAGTTTAATGGTAGAGGTCAAAATAGTTGTCAAATAAAATAAGAAATTCATAAATTCCACAAAATTACTCAAGAATCCAACTATTCCAATTTATAGAATTTATTCCATCCTAGATAGGGTAGAATCCAAACCTATCTTTCCCAAAATCTAATAAAATCAGAACTTACGAGTTATCAACATTCCAAAAAGAACAGGCTGCAGAGTTTAATGAGGACTGAAATGAAGAGTAAAATTTATTACATTCAGGTATTCCAATGAAAGATAGCTCAAACCAGTAGCTCTAACAGGTAAAATAAGTAGCTCAAACCAGTAGCTCTAACAGGTAAAATAAGTAGCTCAAACCATTAGCTCTAACAGGTAAAATAAGTAACTCAAACCAGTAGCTCTAACAGGTAAAATAAGAAGCTCAAACTAATAGCTCTAACAGGTAAAATAAGTAGCTCAAACCAGTAGATCTAACAGGTAAAATAAGTAGCTCAAACCAGTAGCTCTAACAGGTAAAATAAGTAGCTCAAACTAGTAGCTCTAACACGTAAAATAAGTAGCTCAAACCAGTAGCTCTAACAGGTAAAATAAGTAGCTCAAACCAGTAGATCTAACAGGTAAAATAAGTAGCTCAAACCAGTAGCTCGAACAGGTAAAATAAGTAGCTCAAACCAGTAGCTCTAACAGGTAAAATAAGTAGCTCAAACCAGTAGCTCTAACAGGTAAAATAAGTAGCAGTAGCTCTAACAGGTAAAATAAGTAGCTCAAACCAGTAGATCTAACAGGTAAAATAAGTAGCTCAAACCAGTAGCTCTAACAGGTAAAATAAGTAGCTCAAACTAGTAGCTCTAACAGGTAAAATAAGTAGCTCAAACCAGTAGCTCTAACAGGTAAAATAAGTAGCTCAAACCAGTAGCTCTAACAGGTAAAATAAGTAGCTCAAACCAGTAGCTCTAACAGGTAAAATAAGTAGCTCAAACCAGTAGCTCTAACAGGTAAAATAAGTAGCTCAAACCAGTAGCTCTAACAGGTAAAATAAGTAGCTCAAACCAGAAGCTCTAACAGGTAAAATAAGTAGCTCAAACCGGTAGCTCTAACAGGTAAAATAAGTAGCTCAAACCGGTAGCTCTAACAGGTAAAATAAGTAGCTCAAACCAGTAGCTCTAACAGGTAAAATAAGTAGCTCAAACCAGAAGCTCTAACAGGTAAAATAAGTAGCTCAAACCAGTAGCTCTAACAGGTAAAATAAGTAGCTCAAACCAGTAGCTCTAACAGGTAAAATAAGTAGCTCAAACCAGTAGCTCTAACAGGTAAAATAAGTAGCTCAAACCAGTAGCTCTAACAGGTAAAATAAGTAGCGCAAACCAGTAGCTCTAACAGGTAAAATAAGTAGCTCAAACCGGTAGCTCTAACAGGTAAAATAAGTAGCTCAAACCGGTAGCTCTAACAGGTAAAATAAGTAGCTCAAACCAGTAGCTCTAACAGGTAAAATAAGTAGCTCAAACCAGTGGCCCTAACAGGTAAAATAAGTAGCTCAAACCAGTAGCTCTAACAGATAAAATAAGTAGCTCAAATTTCACTGTCACTGTCTAATTCACTGTCTATAATACCCCTCCCCAATACCTACAACCCAACCCCTATAAATCATTCCATCCCTACCCCATAAGCCCCACCCTCCTATTACTCTCTCGACCATCCCTACCAATATGCCCTACCCCCAACCTATCACTCCATCCCTACCCCCATCCCCCATACCTACAACCCAACCCCTATAAATCACTCCATCCCTACCAATAAGCCCCACCCTCCTATCACTCCATCCCTACCCCCATTCCTACAACCCAACCCCTCAATAAAACCCTCCTATACTCACATTGAGATGAGAAAATGAAAAAACAACTTCTGCTGGTAGTTTATTAGGATTGAAATTTTCACCATAAACATTGATAGATACGACGTCTGAATTAATTTGAAATTTTGCAGAAGCGGAGGAGGTGTCTGATAATTTCCTAAAAAACAAGAAAATATCATTAAAGACATTGTAAAGAGGTTTTACTAATTTTTTTAAGTGTATCAGGGACACCGATATCATCAATTTACACCATTCTAAATTTCAATCAGATGTCTGTGGTTCTTGCAATGATGTCACTACTTCAAAAGCTGATATATAAGGCCATTTGAGATAGTGAATGCCTAGTATTTTGTTTTACAAAACCTCTTTAAAGGAGATTTTTTTGGAGAGTGAAAGGTATTCACAGGTTTTCTTTCTATTATATGATGAAATGGTTTAATGATTAAAGATTAAAGATTAAAGATTAAAGATTAAAGATTAAAAACTTACTGAGTGGTATCAGAAGGTAAACTTGTTAAGTTATCATAATCTATTATAGAATACGTCTTCGCTTCAAAATCTGAAATAAATATTGCCGTCATTTATAAATCTAAAAAATATATCAGTCTTTTTATGGAAAATTTCGTGAAAACACAGAAAATGATAGTATGGCTGAAAAACAAAAATATCCATATTTCCAAATATATCTGGGTTTGGCAGATAAGGTAACAAATAGGAAAGGGAAGATGGAAAATCCCCATAAAATAGGGCCTAGTTTTTCTGACCATACTCCAGCTGACAACTTTCACAATAAGGAAGATGCAGAAAATCCCATTAAAATAGGGCCTGGTTTTTCTAAACCTACTCCAGCTGACAACTTTCACAACAGGAAAGATGCAGAAAATCCCCATAAAATAGGGCCTGGTTTTTCTGACCATACTCCAGCTGACAACTTTCACAATAACTATCAGAGGCTGGAATAGAGCAGAAAACTTCGGACTGGAGGAAACTGGATTGAAAAATTTGAACCTACCAGTGTCTGAAGTAAAAATATCTGACGGAAGATCAACAGATAAAGATGATGTCTGGTTTGTCTGGTCACTAGGATAACTCACATTCACTATATTAAACGGATCAACTTTTCCCACTGTTAGAACTAGAAACGGCAACAAAATAAAGATTTGCATTATTTGATGTTTTGTGCAATGACAAAAACGATCTGGGCTCGTTTCTCAAAAATTCCTACGACTAAACTTGCATGTTAAGTGCAGAAAAATGTTAATTTTGACGTTATCAAATCGTTAATTAATAACGTTTACGCTTCTACGTTGATCCATGATAATTTGAGAAACGGGGGTCTGGAGTGCTTGAAATAAAATAAAGCTTTACATCCTTCTTTCTGCTGTAAGAGCTGATAATGACACGCAATGTTACGCAGTGGACAACAACTTCAAATGATCAATTTCAAATCTTACCAATATTTTCTGAGGCTATTGAAGTTGCCTCCCCTTCTGGTAATGTGAGACCGACCAGTTTACTGACGTCATCCATGGTGTTTAACAACAACAGAGACACACTTGTATTCTAGGATAGAACAAAATCAGATCAGAAGTTTTTGATCATCAAAGTAGATGTCTCTTCCCCAGACTTATCACGATATCTACCTCAATACGGATATTGTGACATTGATGGAATTTGTCATCTGGGATACAGCCTTCAATATTGACTGGGGAACCCAATTCCCAAGCTGTCACTGTCTATAAAGTACACCCTAGTTTGGCAACACTATTTAGGGTAAAAATCTGAGTATTATTCTCGCAAATATACAATATATAGGTTGATAAATACCTCAATTTTTACATCTTTTATAGTTTGTTTTGGTTCAATCAGATTTCCAACTAAATTTACTGCCTCCTGTAAAATAACAAACAAAAATATATTGAAAGATTTCTAGAGAGAAATATTGTATTCCTTGATAGTAGATTTAACTCATATACATAATCAGGCTCCGAATTTAATCATACTTGTCTTATTACAATCAGAACTAGCAGTGACGGGAAATTACAATACATGGTAGAGGGGTATTGGTAATGAGGTAATCATAGGCAAAAAAGTAATACAGTAAACCATCTTAAGGAAAGTATGAAATTTTTAGGAATTTGGAATATTGGTCAGTTAAAAACCATGGTTCTCTATCGAAGACAACTAGGACAAAACTCACTCACACAAAACTTAGTTTTACTAAAGTCTCAAGATTCATATTTTTGAGATTAATTCAAATCTTGTTTATTTTGTATTAAAGGTCAAAGGTTAAAGGTTAAAAGAGTTTGTATTCCTTAATGATGTAGTTGTTATAATGTAAGCTGCCATTTTTATTTCATGTATTATAATATTTACAATAGCTATTGTTTTTTGCATTGGACTGATACAAATTCTTGTGGTGTTTATATCACCATAAATTCTATTGCCTCATCACCAAAACATTGGGTGTAGTAATTCTAATCAATGATGTTGTTATTCATTGACGTCAGTGTATCAAATAGACGTTCTCCAATGTAAACAATCATGTCGGTAGTCCCAAACATTGAAACGTAAAGAAATATGTCCATATATTATAACTATGGTATATCAACTAGGCAATATCTTAATGTATAATATTGTGTAACATTGTAATACCCTGAGTTGTCTGACAGGTGTGTTAGTTGGTTAATAAACTTCTTAATAAATGGATGTGTTCCTATTTCTTTTCTCTTCAATACACTCTACGTAAACCTGACGATCTAAAACTTATCAAGATTTAAATTTACACTTGACTTACGGAGGCCCAACGAGTCACCATATCTTGTTGAATGTCTGTACTATTGACAACACGAGTTTCTATGATGGACGTCAAATCCTTCAACGCTTCTGTCATGACAACCACCTCTCCACTGTTGAGTGTCGTCTGCTTGGTAATGGCGGACATGTTGGACATGATCTTGTCTGGAGTGGAGACCAGAATTCCTGATTCAATTTGAGAGATCTGAAAAATATAAATCAAAATCAAAATTCGCCTAACTAAGTCAGCAGGAGCCTTATTCTTGAAAACTTAACTTAAGATGATTTTAGTGTTGTAGTCATCTGATTGGTCAATCACTAAAATTGATTTTCAATTAAGATTTCTTATCCAATCAGATTACTGTATTTTATTTCCAGTTTTGGAGACTGATACATGGTGATAAAGAAATAAAGGAAACGTTTTACTTTACAGTTGCTAAAGGTTTCCCGGCATATTTCGAGATAATACCTTTGGATTTTTTGACCCGGTTTCCCCCTGTCAGTGATGCAGGTAAGAGGGGCTGACATGGTAAAAGCGTCTAGTCTTTCAGAGATGGGGCAATAAACACCTGTATGTTACAGGCTATGCATGTTAAAGATTCCTCGACAGTTGGAATTGTAAAAGAGTAGCCTAATGCTGCTGTCGTGATAACTTGTGTAGGTAAAACCTCCCAAAACTAAAACTGTAATTAAATCAGACAGTCACCTGATCTTGAAGGTTGACCAATGAGGATTGAATACAGTTTTTATAATCAGGTTGTAGCCATACGCCATCCTCACCACATTCCCTAGTTACTGTACCATCATAACCAGACGGACATGGTACCTTGGAGATTTTACCAGCTGTAGCCTGTAACCAAACAGTATTTTGAGAATCCATCCCAGACGTACATGCAGCTCCTAAAATTCAGATATTAAAGACAAGACAATCAAAATCAAGCGTAAAAGTAGTTTAGTAGTGAACTCCTCCAAAGAGAAGTACCATCAGGTGTTTTGAAAAGAGTAAACATGTTCTGCACCAGTCTCTACTATATAGGTCAACATCATGAGATACAATCTGATCAATTTATGCCTCAAATTTCCAAAATCAATTTACAAATAATTCTAATCGTTCAATTCATATAAAAAAATTTGAACTTGGTTAGTGAGAAGATGTCTCAGTTTCTGAAATTATTTTCTAGGTCTATAAGGCTATATAATAGAAAAAGATATCTAGTTTTTGGTGGAGATTCTAGTACAGAATATATTTCTTTAATTTGTATTTGTCAATGCCAGTGGTATTTCTAGGAAACGTCAGGTAAGGGAGCCGAGCAGGGGACACAAAATAATCCATGGGGGTCACAGACAATTCTCAGGTAATTTGAAAGTAGGAGGGAGGGGAGGGTGGGAAGGTGGGCAAAGCTGGATTAGCCTTTTATTGACACTGGTCTTCATAATATCACATTATAGAGAGTCCACATACAAAATAGTCTACAACAGTCGACACAAGCCAAGACAAAATCTGACCTCTCAATTTTCTGGTGGCAGCCATGTTGTTATCGTCTCAAACTTTCTATTTACAAATTGTAAACTATTATAACTTACCTGTTATAATGGAAATTTTCACCTTCGCAGGTTGACCTTGACCTGCACTGTTTGACCCAACACATGACCTTTCAGTATCGACACTTGTTGATATTTTGAGAACAGCAGAACCTAAAATCATATCACCATTAGAATTTGACATCATTTTACAGAGACAGTTTCGTCATTTTTTTACCAATCATACTTTAGTCTCAGAACAAGAAATTTTATTTCTGTGTCTAGAATTATCGCTTTTGAAAGTTAAGACACTGCCATATACAAACAGACTATAGAAATAGTGAGTGAAATTCCTAGTTTAAAATTGAGATATTTTTGAAAGAATTTATGCGATTTAGTACTTTTGAAGATTATTTACATATATTCAGGACCCAAATCAATCAACACACGAAAAATGTCCCTTTAAGAAAAAATGGAATGGAGTTTATATTGTAATTTTCAATGCCACATACGAAGCTATTTGGATAATGTTAACCACAGTCCAATCTATTCATTGAAAAACACTATACACCATTGTCCCTCTGGATATATTACTTGCCCCTCCAAATAATCAAGTCTGGCTACAGGCAGCCCTGTCAATACGCTGGGTTTCGTGAGGGCTGGGCCCCAGCAAGTGAGAATTAACCCCAGCAAAACCTTCTTCAGTTCAGCAGAGATTGATTCATTTACAGTGTCTTTATATAAAATCGAAAAGATATAGATTTTGATACGTTTTTGGCGCCTAAAAATTGTCAGAAATAAGTTCTCTTGGTATAAAATCAAAGTACCAGCATCAATTCAGTCCTGGTGACGGGGCTAGCTACATGTTTGTTTTTGAGTACTGTTAATATTGTCCAGCTTGACTATAATAAAGTTGTCCTACAGAAAAGAAACTTACCTGAGACTTCTCTCCCCTCATTCAGCCATTTTAATGTTGTGGTATCACTACCGTTAGAAACAACAGTACAAGTTAACTTTATCTCAAGTCCAGCTCGTACAAACACCGTTTCTCGTACACTGACAATAGGCAGTGATATTACTGGTAAATCTAGAATACTAGACTTCTCAAAACCATATATATCTTTTACATGACAACCAAGACTACCTGAAATTAGGTCAATATCCAGAATCCTGTTTCTAAAATATTAATTTCCATCAAATTTTATTGTCAGTGTGAAAAAGTTAGATCTTCAGATTTTTTGAGAAAGCCGATCTCGGACCTTAATCTTGAAAACTTGACTTCAGATGATTTTAATATTCTAATCATCTGATTGGTCAATCAATAAAATTGATTTTATATTCAGTTTTATTATTCAATCAGATAACTGTATTTCTTCAAATGTGGATTTATGGGTAATAAGGCCTCTGATCTTGAAAATAAGGATTTAGTCAGTTGAATGTTTAGGGTGGGATCAATTTACAAATACTCAATAATACCTGTCAATTTCCTATTTTCATTTCGTTTCAAATCAAGTATTTGTACATTTGTTGTTGTTTTTTTAAATCTGCACATCTGGTCCTTTGGTTTTTCATAAGAAATATTTATAATTTTTCTATTTTTTATAACAGACTGATTAATTAGACTGACCTTTATCAGTTGTTTTGATGTCATCAATTTTCAAAGTTGATTGTAATTTATAGTTGCTGCTAGCTCTAGGGAGAATTTGAAATCGTGATGTTGGCGTTGGTTGAATTCTGATGCCATTCAGAGTCCAAAACAATTCAGCTTTCTTGAACACGTTGATGAACTCTGCCTCACAGTTGACGACCACAGATAAACCTTGAAAAATCTTCTGATCTGAATCTTGAAATTTCACTACTGGATTGAAGATATGGTTGACTGAAAATACAAGAAATATTCTAAATAGATATATCATTATTATATATGTTTAACAATAAACTCCACAGTTGACATGTCTAGGTTAATAGCTTGACATTGTAGAGATGAAGTTTGTAATAGCTTGATATTGTAAAGATGAAGTTTGTAATAGCTTGACATTGTGTAGATGAAGTTTGTAATAGCTTGACATTGTGAAGATGAAGTATGTAATAGCTTGACATTGTAAAGATGAAGTTTGTAATAGCTTGACATTGTGTAGATGAAGTTTGTAATAGCTTGACATTGTGAAGATGAAGTTTGTAATAGCTTGACATTGTGAAGATGAAGTTTGTAATAGCTTGACATTGTGAAGATGAAGTTTGTAATATCTTGACATTGTGAAGATGAAGTTTGTAATAGTTTGACATTGTGAACATGAAATTTGTCTTATATAAAAACTATATTATTGAGAATGAATTGAAAGGAAAGAAAACAGGATTTTAAAATACTGCCATTCTTTCTTTATTTAATTTATTTAGTAAATGCCAAATCAACTTACATTGAGGAGTGGAACCGATACTGGATTTTTTTACTGGAATAGAACCGAGTTGACCAGACAATAAATCATTCTTCACTATCTTCTCGTCCATTGTTAAACTTGACTGGACGTTAGATTTTAATAATATATCAACCCAGTTTACATCTCTACAAATTATATAGTAATTAATATAGTTATAACTTGACTGGACGTTAGATTTTAATAATATATCAACCCAGTTTACATCTCTACAAATTATATAGTAATTAATATAGTTATAACTTGACTGGACGTTAGATTTTAATAATATATCAACCCAGCTTACATCTCTACAAATTATATAGTAATTAATATAGTTATAACTTGACTGGACATTAGATTTTATTAATATATCAACCCAGTTTACATCTCTACAAATTATATAGAAATTAATATAGTTATAACTTGACTGGACGTTAGATTTTAATAATTTATCAACCCAGCTTACATCTCTACAAATTATATAGTAATTAATATAGTTATAACTTGACTGGACGTTAGATTTTAATAATATATCAACCCAGCTTACATCTCTACAAATTATATAGTAATTAATATAGTTATAACTTGACTGGACGTTAGATTTTAATAATATATCAACCCAGTTTACATCTCTACAAATTATATAGTAATTAATATAGTTATAACTTGACTGGACGTTAGATTTTAATAATATATCGACCCAGCTTACATCTCTACAAATTATATAGAAATTAATATAGTTATAACTTGACTGGACGTTAGATTTTAATAATATATCAACCCAGCTTACATCTCTACAAATTATATAGAAATTAATATAGTTATAACTTGACTGGACGTTAGATTTTAATAATATATCAACCCAGTTTACATCTCTACAAATTATATAGAAATTAATATAGTTATAACTTGACTGGACGTTAGATTTTAATAATATATCAACCCAGTTTACATCTCTACAAATTATATAGTAATTAATATAGTTATAACTTGACTGGACGTTAGATTTTAATAATATATCAACCCAGCTTACATCTCTACAAATTATATAGTAATTAATATAGTTATAACTTGACTGGACGTTAGATTTTAATAATATATCAACCCAGTTTACATCTCTACAAATTATATAGAAATTAATATAGTTATAACTTGACTGGACGTTAGATTTTAATAATATATCAACCCAGCTTACATCTCTACAAATTATATAGTAATTAATATAGTTATAACTTGACTGGACGTTAGATTTTAATAATATATCAACCCAGTTTACATCTCTACAAATTATATAGTAATTAATATAGTTATAACTTGACTGGACGTTAGATTTTAATAATATATCAACCCAGCTTACATCTCTACAAATTATATAGTAATTAATATAGTTATAACTTGACTGGACATTAGATTTTAATAATATATCAACCCAGTTTACATCTCTACAAATTATATAGTAATTAATATAGTTATAACTTGACTGGACGTTAGATTTTAATAATATATCAACCCCAGTTTACATCTCTACAAATTATATAGTAAT
>NW_008708335.1:187343-188198 GCF_000327385.1 Lottia gigantea
TAAGTAGCTCAAACCAGTAGCTCTAACAGGTAAAATAAGTAGCTCAAACCGGTAGCTCTAACAGGTAAAATAAGTAGCTCAAACCAGTAGCTCTAACAGGTAAAATAAGTAGCTCAAACTAGAATCTCTAACAGGTAAAATAAGTAGCTCAAACCAGTAGCTCTAACAGGTAAAATAAGTAGCTCAAACCAGTAGCTCTAACAGGTAAAATAAGTAGCTCAAACCAGTAGCTCTAACAGGTAAAATAAGTAGCTCAAACCAGTAGCTCTAACAGGTAAAATAAGTAGCTCAAACCAGTAGCTCTAACAGGTAAAATAAGTAGCTCAAACCAGTAGCTCTAACAGGTAAAATAAGTAGCTCAAACCAGTAGCTCTAACAGGTAAAATAAGTAGCTCAAACCAGTAGCTCTAACAGGTAAAATAAGTAGCTCAAACCAGTAGCTCTAACAGGTAAAATAAGTAGCTCAAACCAGTAGCTCTAACAGGTAAAATAAGTAGCTCAAACCAGTAGCTCTAACAGGTAAAATAAGTAGCTCAAACCAGTAGCTCTAACAGGTAAAATAAGTAGCTCAAACCAGTAGCTCTAACAGGTAAAATAAGTAGCTCAAACCAGTAGCTCTAACAGGTAAAATAAGTAGCTCAAACCAGTAGCTCTAACAGGTAAAATAAGTAGCTCAAACCAGTAGCTCTAACAGGTAAAATAAGTAGCTCAAACCGGTAGCTCTAACAGGTAAAATAAGTAGCTCAAACCAGTAGCTCTAACAGGTAAAATAAGTAGCTCAAACCAGTAGCTCTAACAGGTAAAATAAGTAGCTCAAACCAGTAGCTCTCACAGGTAAAATAAGTAGCTCAAACC
>NW_008708335.1:194849-204418 GCF_000327385.1 Lottia gigantea
ACACGTTGATGAACTCTGCCTCACAGTTGACGACCACAGATAAACCTTGAAAAATCTTCTGATCTGAATCTTGAAATTTCACTACTGGATTGAAGATATGGTTGACTGAAAATACAAGAAATATTCTAAATAGATATATCATTATTATATATGTTTAACAATAAACTCCACAGTTGACATGTCTAGGTTAATAGCTTGACATTGTAGAGATGAAGTTTGTAATAGCTTGATATTGTAAAGATGAAGTTTGTAATAGCTTGACATTGTGTAGATGAAGTTTGTAATAGCTTGACATTGTGAAGATGAAGTATGTAATAGCTTGACATTGTAAAGATGAAGTTTGTAATAGCTTGACATTGTGTAGATGAAGTTTGTAATAGCTTGACATTGTGAAGATGAAGTTTGTAATAGCTTGACATTGTGAAGATGAAGTTTGTAATAGCTTGACATTGTGAAGATGAAGTTTGTAATATCTTGACATTGTGAAGATGAAGTTTGTAATAGTTTGACATTGTGAACATGAAATTTGTCTTATATAAAAACTATATTATTGAGAATGAATTGAAAGGAAAGAAAACAGGATTTTAAAATACTGCCATTCTTTCTTTATTTAATTTATTTAGTAAATGCCAAATCAACTTACATTGAGGAGTGGAACCGATACTGGATTTTTTTACTGGAATAGAACCGAGTTGACCAGACAATAAATCATTCTTCACTATCTTCTCGTCCATTGTTAAACTTGACTGGACGTAGATTTTAATAATATATCAACCCAGTTTACATCTCTACAAATTATATAGTAATTAATATAGTTATAACTTGACTGGACGTTAGATTTTAATAATATATCAACCCAGTTTACATCTCTACAAATTATATAGTAATTAATATAGTTATAACTTGACTGGACGTTAGATTTTAATAATATATCAACCCAGCTTACATCTCTACAAATTATATAGTAATTAATATAGTTATAATTTGACTGGACGTTAGATTTTAATAATATATCGACCCAGCTTACATCTCTACAAATTATATAGAAATTAATATAGTTATAACTTGACTGGACGTTAGATTTTAATAATATATCAACCCAGCTTACATCTCTACAAATTATATAGTAATTAATATAGTTATAACTTGACTGGACGTTAGATTTTAATAATATATCAACCCAGTTTACATCTCTACAAATTATATAGAAATTAATATAGTTATAACTTGACTGGACGTTAGATTTTAATAATACATCAACCCAGCTTACATCTCTACAAATTATATAGTAATTAATATAGTTATAACTTGACTGGACGTTAGATTTTAATAATATATCAACCCAGCTTACATCTCTACAAATTATATAGTAATTAATATAGTTATAACTTGACTGGACGTTAGATTTTAATAATATATCAACCCAGTTTACATCTCTACAAATTATATAGAAATTAATATAGTTATAACTTGACTGGACGTTAGATTTTAATAATATATCAACCCAGCTTACATCTCTACAAATTATATAGTAATTAATATAGTTATAACTTGACTGGACGTTAGATTTTAATAATATATCAACCCAGTTTACATCTCTACAAATTATATAGTAACTAATATAGTTATAACTTGACTGGACGTTAGATTTTAATAATATATCAACCCAGTTTACATCTCTACAAATTATATAGTAATTAATATAGTTATAACTTGACTGGACGTTAGATTTTAATAATATATCAACCCAGTTTACATCTCTACAAATTATATAGTAATTAATATAGTTATAACTTGACTGGACGTTAGATTTTAATAATATATCAACCCAGCTTACATCTCTACAAATTATATAGTAATTAATATAGTTATAACTTGACTGGACGTTAGATTTTAATAATATATCAACCCAGCTTACATCTCTACAAATTATATAGAAATTAATATAGTTATAACTTGACTGGACATTAGATTTTAATAATATATCAACCCAGTTTACATCTCTACAAATTATATAGCAATTAATATAGTTATAACTTGACTGGACGTTAGATTTTAATAATATATCAACCCAGTTTACATCTCTACAAATTATATAGTAATTAATATAGTTATAACTTGACTGGACGTTAGATTTTAATAATATATCAACCCAGTTTACATCTCTACAAATTATATAGTAATTAATATAGTTATAACTTGATTGGACGTTAGATTTTAATAATATATCAACCCAGTTTACATCTCTACAAATTATATAGTAATTAATATAGTTATAACTTGACTGGACATTAGATTTTATTAATATATCAACCCAGCTTACATCTCTACAAATTATATAGTAATTAATATAGTTATAACTTGACTGGACGTTCGATTTTAATAATATATCAACCCAGTTTACATCTCTACAAATTATATAGTAATTAATATAGTTATAACTTGACTGGACGTTAGATCTTAATAATATATCAACCCAGTTTACATCTCTACAAATTATATAAAAATTAATATAGTTATAACTTGACTGGACGTTAGATTTTAATAATATATCAACCCAGCTTACATCTCTACAAATTATATAGTAGTTAATATAGTTATAACTTGACTGGACGTTAGATTTTAATAATATATCAACCCAGTTTACATCTCTACAAATTATATAGTAATTAATATAGTTATAACTTGACTGGACGTTAGATTTTAATAATATATCGACCCAGTTTACATCTCTACAAATTATATAGAAATTAATATAGTTATAACTTGACTGGACGTTAGATTTTAATAATATATCGACCCAGTTTACATCTCTACAAATTATATAGTAATTAATATAGTTATAACTTGACTGGACGTTAGATTTTAATAATATATCAACCCAGCTTACATCTCTACAAATTATATAGAAATTAATATAGTTTTAACTTGTAATAAATTAAAATCCATAGCATAAATAAATACAAACGATCCGATAAGCTGAAGAAACCCGAAAGTCAAAACATCATTAGTAGCAGCTAATGAACTTTTCACATGAGGAAGTATATCAATTGTAAGTGAGTAAATATTTCATAATGAAAATGAAATAAATATCCCTTTAAGGGTTAAAAATATTTTTAAAAATGGGTCCTCTCACCTTATTCTAGAAAATTTAATAGAAACTTTAGCTGATAAGTGTTTTATAATCTGAAAAATAAAATTTTAGTGAAGAACAAAT
Organism: Lottia gigantea; assembly: GCF_000327385.1. Lineage (NCBI taxonomy): Eukaryota > Metazoa > Mollusca > Gastropoda > Lottiidae > Lottia > Lottia gigantea. Next base: position 198,067 of record NW_008708335.1, read on the forward strand.
TCATTAAAATGTAAACTAAAGCTAGCACATATTTTTGTAATCTAAAGCTAGCACACATCTTTGTAACTTTAAGCTAGCACATGTCTTTGTAACCTAAAGCTAGCACATGTCTTTGTAACCTGAAGCTAGCATATGTCATTGTAACCTAAAGCTAGCACATGTCTTTGTAACCTAAACCTAGCAGATGTCTTTGTAACTTTAAGCTAGCACGTCTTTGTAACCTAAAGCTAGCACATGTCTTTGTAACCTAAAGCTAGCACATGTCTTTGTAACCTGAAGCTAGCATATGTCATTGTAACCTAAAGCTAGCACATGTCTTTGTAACCTAAACCTAGCAGATGTCTTTGTAACCTCAAGCTAGCACATATCTTTGTAACTTTAAGCTAGCACATGTCTTGTTATCTAAAGCTAGCACATATCTTTGTAACTTTAAGCTAGCACATGTAATTGCAACCTAAAGCTAGCACATGTAATTGTTATCTAAAGCTAGCACATATCTTTGTAACCTAAACCTAGCACATGTCTTTGTAACTTTAAGCTAGCACATGTCCTTGTAACCTAAAGCTAGCACATGTCTTTGTAACCTAAAACTAGCACATATCTTTATAATCTAAAGCTAGCACATATCTTTGTAACCTAAAGCTAGCACATGTCTTTGTAACCTAAAACTAGCACATATCTTTGTAACTTTAAGCTAGCACATGTCTTTGTAACCTAAAGCTAGCACATGTAATTGTTATCTAAAGCTAGCACATATCTTTGTAACTTTAAACTAGCACATGTCCTTGTAACCTAAAGCTAGCACATATCTTTATAATCTAAAGCTAACACATATCTGTGTAACTTTAAGCTAGCACATGTCTTTGTAACCTAAAGCTAGCACATATCTTTATAATCTAAAGCTAGCACACATCTTTGTAACTTTAAGCTAGCACATGTCTTTGTAACCTAAAGCTAGCACATGTCTTTGTAACCTAAACCTAGCACATGTCTTTGTAACCTAAAACTAGCACATATTTTTGTAACTTCAAGCTAGCACATGTCTTTGTAACCTAAACCTAGCACATGTCTTTGTAACCTAAAACTAGCACGTATCTTTGTAACTTTAAGCTAGCACATGTCTTTGTAACTTAAACCTAGCACATGTCTTTGTAACCTAAAACTAGCACATCTTTGTAATCTGAAGTCTTATTCTTCAAAACATCTGTTACTTCTTCTTTACAAGTTATAAACTCTGTCTTATACCTTGACATCATTACACTCTTTTCTTGTATAATATTATATGTTTTAAATGCAGTGATATTATGTGATCATGTGTCAATAAATACAGCCAATCAGAGCTGGTTACTACTAATTCTCATCTGCCTTCTTTATCTACTTAGATTTTTATTTTCAGGTAAAGTGGACGTAATTTAAATTCTATAAATATAAACCCACCTCTGTTTCTATTTCTAGTAACGAAAATTTCGTAGCCTCACTTTCAAACCAGATCAATGAGTAGTAAGCTAGATTTAAAGATAAAATTGTCATCGTTATTCATGGAAGTCAAAGCCTGCTTTCGTGAATTGACTCATCTAGATATATCCAGGTGGTCCAAAAAAATAATAACTCATTTCAACAAAATTAATTTAATATTGATTTACTACAAGGTGGTTTACAAGTCAAAATAACAAGTTGAAATATCCCCCCCCCCCCCCCCATTCCTTCACTCTCAAATACAAATACCCTGTTTAATTCTTATACTTACAAATTTCAAAGTCGAAGTTCAGGACTTTTCTTAACTTGTTGAAAGAGACTATTAGTCTCGATGATCCAGTCTCTGGGAGACGAGACGGCAGTGCTTCGTTAACTTTTACCATAATTTCATTGGCTGAATTTACACTTATTGATGAACCTGGAGAAATAAACAAATGTTTCGATGGTCAATAGATAAACCTAACGATCCGAACAAAACCTGATATCCAAAACAAGATATTGGCAAAACTTTGGTAGCAGTTGTTAAAATCAATAATAAATGAGTAAGTATTTGATAATGAAAAGTGCTATCAGGTGTCAAAAAGAGTAAGTATACCCTATGAAATCATGTTATATTTCTAGTTCTCTAATTTCATGGCTGTGTCTAGAACAATCGTACCGTAGGCTCAGAAATGGGAATTTTTTATCTAAGCCAATCAGCATTACTGTTCAAAGCTCATCATCAAAATTTGAGTCTTCAAATACAGAAATATCTGTGTTTAAAATTTAAAAAGATGAGTCGTCTTTTCTTGAGACACTACCATATATAGAAAAGATATCTATAGAAATAAAATGTTAAATTTCTAGTTTGAGATATTTTTGAAGGAATTATGCAATTTTCATACATTTCTAGTACTTCTGAAGATTATTTACATATATTCAAAATTCAAATCAACCCCCCAAAATGGTGAACCCTGACCTTTAAGGGGTACCATATCTCACATCTCTGACATCAAATGATAATGAAACAAACAAAATCCGAACCTGGAATGATCCCAGACTGAGGTGAATCATAATTCAAACGGTATCCTGTCGTCCCTCTACACTCAATCTGTCCAACAGGAAACGGTGTACCAACTGTTACCATGTTACGTTTATCGATAAGCAAGGTGTTGATTGGTTGACAATCTAGTCTGACAAGAGTTATCTGGATTATTACCGTCGTTGTCAGTCGAGGAATTCCGGTGTCAGTTATCTACAAATTTAAAAAAAAAAATCCTTTGAAAGAGATTGTAAAGAGGTTTTCTATATTTTCTATGTGTATCGGGGACACTGATAACATTTACACCATCCCAATTTCCAATCGGACGTCTGTGGTTCCTGCAATTCCACTAAAACTAACGCGTTTTATGCGGGAAACTACTGGAAGCTTCTATAAATATATATGCAGTTCCCCTCTAGTGATGGCATAGTTTTTGTGGGATTGCAAGAACCACAGATGTCTGATTGAAAATTAGAATGGTGTAAATTGATGCTATCAGTGTCTCTTATACACATAACAAATTAGAAAACTTCTTTACAATCTGTTTAAATAGATAAAAACTATATATAGAGGTTTGTGTTCTAGTTTGTGTTTATATAATGATAATATTGATACCTTCTATTTGAACAATATGAACATAACACACAATTCAGTTGTATAAAACATTCCACCGGCCACTCGGGTACAGGCTATTAATGTCATGTAATAATAGGCTTAGTGTTGCCTTCGCTGTTTTAGGGGTCACCCATAAATAGGATCATTGGCAGCCCCAGAATCTCGAAACTTGGGGTACAAATAGGGAGCAGACTGACTTAATGGGAAGATAACCACTTTGAATTATAAAACTCTATGGAGGTATCTTGTCACAAGTCTCTCATGGAGTGAAAAAAACACAAGACAATATGGAATCATGGGATTCTCTCGAGAAAATTGAATTGATTTGGTGCAATTTGACACATATTTTGGGGCAAAAACATCATTTTTGTAAATCATTTTTCTAGTTTCCTCATTGTTGATAATCTTAAAAAATGTCTTCTACCTTTACAGTGGCTTGTAATTTCTTTATCTCAAATGTTGGTGTTCCTTTTAAACTAAGTTGTAGAAATGATTTATTTGTAATCAAGGCTGTCACGATGTTTTCGTTAGATAGAGCTGAAATAAAATTTAAATAAAGTTTAACATTGTAACTTCTTGTTTACTTATTTTGCTAATAAAATAAAATGAAATGAAATGAACAGAGTTTTGAACCTTAATTTTCTGCTCTTTATTTGGCTAATGAAATAAAAGGAAATGAAAGTTGTGCAGATACTTGACTGCTCTTGAAGGAACAAATAACCACTTGCCCTGTGCAATGAGGGAAATTAAGCTAGGACAGTGATCTCCTCTTCCACAATTTCCAACTATGAATCTATTCTAATTTTTCCAGAAAGTTTTGTCTTTTCAATGATCATTTGTTTCCCATATGTAATTTATTTTCAATGTTTCAATCAAAGAACTTATGATAAAAATACCTTTTTTAGGCTTACTACAGATTTATTTATTTTTATAACACTGGTGATTCTACATGGTGTCCAGAAATAACCCAGCTTAAACACCCAATTCTCAAAGTTTTTATCATTTTACGTAGAGAAAGCAAAGCGTGTGAGCCCCTAATTCTATTGCTTCTAACAGCCCCAGTATAATGATTCATAGAAACAACAGTATTTAACATTAGAGAAGTCCAGCAGATTGGAAATACAGTTTTAATGTGTATCAGAGACACTGATAAAATCAAATTACACCATTCTAATTTTTAATCAGATGTCTGTGGTTCTTGTGATTCCACTAAATCTAAGTGTTTGATGATGTCATTAATGTTTGAATCACAATTATAAAATACTTAGTTCAAGTGAAATTACAGAAACCACAGACGTATGATTAAAAATTAGAATGGTGTAAATTGATGTTATCAGTGTCTCTGATACACATAAATATCTTTAAAAAACCTTTTTACAAAAACTTCAACAGTAATATAATCAAAATAGGGAAGGAATTGTCTGTAAGGCCCCCCCCCCCCCCCCTTTACAATTCTGTGGCCCTCTAATCATTCTACACCTTGAAGAAAATGAAGAAGAAATAAAATTCTTTGACTTACAGAAATGTGAGATTTGAAGTTCCGTCTGACTTGTTACTTGAGCTTCTTGAATAACATCCAGTGACATAGTGTCCGCGGTGTTGACTACCCACTGTATAACACTATTCTGAACACTAGGGGGCGTATTAAAAATTATACGTAACTTCAGTGGCGCACTCCTCTCTAACACGGAATACTCTTCAGCCTTTATGGTTACCTAGGTTATAAATTAACAGATTAATATCAGTTTTAACGAATCCACAGCTTATAGTGTGGTTTACAGTTGGTTTACAATTGGTTTACAGTTGGTTTACAGTTGGTTTACAGTTGGTTTACAGTCTGACTACAAAGATTTCTGAATTGAACTTTGGCAATCATTTTCGAATTAATTGAAATATCAATTACAAAATACAGTATTTAATACTACTGAGAGTATTTGCTTGTCTTTGGGTTGATGAAAATGTCAACCACTGGAAAAGTTATAATTTGTAAACATGATTTTACAGAAGGGAATTTTCAGTTTGAAAAGTAGGTCATTTTTACATGAATTTTCTGGGAGGGAAGTGTGTCTATTTTAAATGTAAAATCACTGAACCCTATATTTCTATAGACCTAAAGACATTCTTAGACAAATGGTATAAAGTTTAAAACTTTATTTTGAATATTTATGAATTGAGAGAACAAATTCAATTCAAAGAATCATATCTCAATTAAGTCAGACAGTAGTAGGGAAAGTTGATGTCTCATTTTAGTGTTAATAAGTAATACAGATTGCTGAATTGACACTGAATAAATATATCTCTTTAAAGAGAGTTTGCTTAATTTCACACTAAAAAAATAATGATACCCGTCTTTAATGTGTGAGCAAGGCACAAAGAATGACAACAACAAAACAGTCATGCATGAAGGAAGCTAAATTTAAAAGAGGCGTGAAAGTTGTTTAGGGTATGTTTAATCTATTAGTTCAGCATGGTTTATATTATTCATGTGTAAATCATTTCGTTTCTTGTCATGAAATAGTTTTTTTGCATTAAATGTGCAGAACTAATTAGATATATCACAGTAAATATCTTTATATCTTACTCATCTAATTTTATAATGTCAATCTCACCTCAACTGATGTCATGTTGATACTGTCTCTATGCGTAGCATTGATACGCAGACAAGTTTGATACGTCTGATAATCCACGACTAAACAAAACAGGTGGGGTAACTCTGGTGGTGGTTCTGATATTAAATAGGTCAAGGAATCATCCTCATCTCTGCAGAGTGAGCTGGCGTTAAAACTATACATGGGTAAACATACAATCTTCTTAGGCAGATTAGTTCGGTCAACCTGGAATTTGATCTCCTGGACACCTGGACGACATGTCGGAGGCTGACCAGCTGTAATAAAATAATTAATTAATTAAATTTAAACTAATTAAAATGGATGTTATAATTTGTGTTTCAGAATTGAATAGAGATGAGTTTGGTGAGAAAATAAACTCAGTGACTGAATCATCAGTTAGTCTTTTATGTTTAAAATTTTCTTAATAAAATCCAGGCCTGTAGCTAGCCTAGCTCAGTGGGGGCCAAATTTTTTGAAGGGGACTCAACTATAGTGACTCAACAAGTCATTTAAGTCATCGAAATTTTTCAGGGGGGGGGGGGGCAAAATTTTCTTAGGGGGTGTCTGGCCTCGCCGCGCCCCTCTCTAGCTACAACCTGATAGAATACAGCATTTAGCCACTGGAAACAAC
>NW_008708335.1:204617-206234 GCF_000327385.1 Lottia gigantea
GGGGGGGGGGGGGGAAATATCTGAGTTACATGAATTTCTAATTATGAGAGCTGCCCCCTTTAGCTCCACGACTCATTACATACATCAAAGGACAAAGGTGCCTATGTTTGATCCCCTTAAATTGTATTATAAATTCAGGAATTTAAATTCAAATGAAAATTCAAATAGATTTATTCCAGGATTTAAAGTTTTCACTTACAAGTATTTTTTGGTATACATTCTAGTTCCCTTTTATTCCAGTTATAGTCACAGACTTCTGTTGAAAGACAGGCCATGGAATCACAGGTTAGTTTGGTCTCACAGCGACTACCTGTTAAAAATAATACATTATTTACTGAATTAATACAGTAACCTTAGATAATATCAGTATCAGGGGGTGTGAGCCAACATAGGGCCGGTTCACGGAAGCACTGGTACAGGCATCAGAAATTTACTAACCTTGAGGAAGATTTGAACCCACAGCACTTACCACACAGCAATCCAACTCACTACCGAGGTTTCCAATATTTTGGACTCTCTCTTTGTATCCCTTAAGTATATTTAGAAACCCTAGCTAGATACCAGGAGGATACAGGCTAAATTGTATTTTTTCCCCTCAAGATATTAATCAAACATATTGAAATTAGATTCTGAATTCACAAAGATTCACCTTGAAAATTTAACCTTGAACTATAACACTGGTTGAAAAGACCACGATTAATGGCCGAGCCGAGGCCGTGCAGGAGTCATAAATGTTCCAGGGGAGCCACAGGAAATTCTCTGTGGTGCTGTGGTGTACCAAGATAATGGCTATGACCTTGAAATTTGACCTTGATCATTAAAAGACACACCTGGTCTGCAATTGTCCCTTTTGGATACATTACATTGCCCATTGCCTTCATTGTCAAATATTTATTTTAGAAAATCATGCGGCGAATTGAAAATGAATCGCTTAAACCTCAATTTCATGGAATTTCGAAAAAGGACTCTTCTGAAAAAAGGGGGTACCTGACCCTTTGGTGACGTTTATAAAATTTAATAAAATTATACTTACCCGTATGTGTTGGGGGGCAGATACATTTTAAAGGACCGGTTCCAACATCTCCACTACATTCCCACAGTTCATCGTCCAGTAGTTGGCGACATGTGCCGTTATTTTTACAATGATCAGGGAAACTGTCACAGGTGATTCCCGGGGGGTCGAGGAAGACATCCCGGACTGGTGGGAGACTAGTAGTGGGGTTGAGGGTTGTATCTGTAACACCCCTCACTTCATGTCGACTGTGTATCAACAACAGTAAGAATAATCCCTGGTAAATTTTGAAGAGTTCGGGGGGACGGATCATCTCATTCTCTCAGATTCGCACTGAAAAATAATAAAATAATAAAATCAAAATAATGAAATAATGAAATGATAAAATAATGAAATAATGAAATGATAAAATAATGAAATAATGAAATGATAAAATAATGAAATGATAAAATAATGAAATAATGAAATAATGAAATAATGAAATGATAAAATAATGAAATGATGAAATAATGAAATGATGAAATAATGAAATGATAAAATAATGAAATGATAAAATAATGAAATGATGAAATAATGAAATGATAAAATAATGAAATGATAAAATA
>NW_008708335.1:207257-208381 GCF_000327385.1 Lottia gigantea
TATTATATATTAGAATGTATAGTGAGAAACTGTAATATTATATATTAGAATGTATAGTGAGAAACTGTAATATTATATATTAGAATGTATGGAGAGAAACTGTAATATTATATATTAGAATGTATAGTGAGAAACTGTAATATTATATATTAGAATGTATAGTGAGAAACTGTAATATTATATATTAGAATGTATAGTGAGAAACTGTAATATTATATATTAGAATGTATGGTGAGAAACTGTAATATTATATATTAGAATGTATAGTGAGAAACTGTAATATTATATATTAGAATGTATAGTGAGAAACTGTAATATTATATATTAGAATGTATAGTGAGAAACTGTAATATTATATATTAGAATGTATAGTGAGAAACTGTAATATTATATATTAGAATGTATTGTGAGAAACTGTAATATTATATATTAGAATGTATAGTGAGAAACTGTAATATTATATATTAGAATGTATAGAGAGAAACTGTAATATTATATATTAGAATGTATAGAGAGAAACTGTAATATTATATATTAGAATGTATAGTGAGAAACTGTAATATTATATATTAGAATGTATAGTGAGAAACTGTAATATTATATATTAGAATGTATGGTGAGAAACTGTAATATTATATATTAGAATGTATAGTGAGAAACTGTAATATTATATATTAGAATGTATAGAGAGAAACTGTAATATTATATATTAGAATGTATAGTGAGAAACTGTAATATTATATATTAGAATGTATAGAGAGAAACTGTAATATTATATATTAGAATGTATGGAGAGAAACTGTAATATTATATATTAGAATGTATAGTGAGAAACTGTAATATTATATATTAGAATGTATAGTGAGAAACTGTAATATTATATATTAGAATGTATAGTGAGAAACTGTAATATTATATATTAGAATGTATAGTGAGAAACTGTAATATTATATATTAGAATGTATAGTGAGAAACTGTAATATTATATATTAGAATGTATGGTGAGAAACTGTAATATTATATATTAGAATGTATAGTGAGAAACTGTAATATTATATATTAGAATGTATAGTGAGAAACTGTAATATTATATATTAGAATGTATTGTGAGAAACTGTAATATA
>NW_008708335.1:208431-263486 GCF_000327385.1 Lottia gigantea
TATCTTAGATGGACACAAAATTTAAAATCTCAAACTTGGTCAATAAGAGTATATATTCATCAGTTAGACTTACCAGGTACCATGACTAAACAATAGAATTAAACTAAATAATCATTGAAAAATACTTTGGGTAAGTTTAAACATTTCAATATTTTGATCATCCTAAGACGTAGTATATCTTTAGATATAGGTGGCCATCTTGACGGTCTATTTCGGAAGAATGGTATGGCTGTGATTAAAATATTGCTTGAACTAAAAATCGAAAATGAAAGTTTGGTGTGCGAACACTTTTTGATTAAGTTTGTCAAAAATCAATGTCTGATAGTTTTAAGTCGCGGCATTGAAACTAAAATAAATTGTAAATTACAAACCGTCTTCATTAATCCAATCAGGAAGTATAAACTGTATTTTATTTAAAAAATTAACGAGCGGGTAATGATAGTAAACTTGATATCCCTTTTACAGAAGGCAAGGCATTGGGTTTCAAATTTTTAATTTAAATATAAAATCCCTTTTTACTGCATCTTGTTTATTCAACAGATATTTACGACCTAAATAAGACTCGTATCAGACCAGACTAAACAACGTCAACAACTTCCTTCTAACATGGCTTTAATAAAATTAGATCTATTATAATTAATATCTATATTTATTATCCTATATTTCAATATTTCTATTCTATTTAACATTTACAAACTATTCAAATTTTCTTTGATATTTTTATAAATATAATCTACATGTCGCACCCAAATATAATCCTTATTAAACCCTGATTATATCATATATATGTTTGAGAAAATCATAAGAAAATGTTGTTTTTTTAGTGATTAAAAACTGCTCTTAACTCTGTTGACGCCCCTCACTGCGTGCCGTATTCATTAGACCTATCATTAGCCTATATATAGACGAACTTATTCGTATATGGGACGGTTTGGATTCGGAAGAGACCCTTCAAAACTTGGTCCCATTCCAAGATAGCTTGCCAAGCGAGGTAACGTACGCCCACTGGCAGCTGACAGAAATAATAATTGAGTTTTTAGTGACTAAAATATGAATTTTCTCATTTTAAACATCTTCATCATGTATTAATAGTTTGAATTTATGCATATATATATATATATACCTAGAACAAAAAGTTAAGCGCCACCAGATTTTGAACCATTGTTTAGCAAATTATACTTGATAACAGAGATATATATATTAGAACCTAATGTTGAAAACAATTTGTATTCGTGAAAAAATCAACAACAGGAAGTGAATGATCGTACATTATATTGTCTTTATAGCCTCAAATGCAAAGTATCTGTTTTTCATCATTTTTTGAATGTCCTGTTGAGTAATTTTCTGCCACTCCTGATGCAATGCTGAATCCAACTCTGTTATAGGAGGGTTTCTATGACGTGCGCGACGTCCCAGAATATACTGAATTAAAGTTAGTGGCGCTTTACGTTTTGTTCTACATATATATATTTACTGTTAGTTATTTATGCAGAGTTTTCAAAATCAATATTAATAACTCAAATACATCAATTCAAATTATCAAATCACTCATTCGAATCAGTCCAAGATCTCATCAATATAAAAGATCACATTAAATTTCATTTCAGTCAGATAAAAACTGTAATCTCTATTTTGTTCACAAACATATTTTGACGTGTTTTCCAAAGAAAAGGGCAATAACTCAAAAACCGCAAATCGAAAAATCGTGAAATTGGAATCAGTCCAAGATCCCTTTAATATAAATCACACCAAATTTAACTTAACTCGGATGAACATTGTAGTCTCACAAACACATTTTAACGCGTTTAACGAAAAATCGTCAAATTAGAAGCAGTCCAAGATATCATCAATATAAATGATCACACGAAATATCATTTGAATCAGATGAAAACTGTAGTCTCTATTGTGTTCACAAGAAATGTTGACGGAAGAAGAATCAAACAGAGCGTGTGTACCTTTAAACCTTAGTCTCTTTCCCAAGCCTGTCTCGATAGAGTAGTAAATAGTCTATTGAAATTCATTCAGGAAGTATTATTGAGAACGACTAGGGTGACTGGAGTCCAGTGTCTCTTATCTGAGCCCCTGTGAATGAACTTCTCTATAATAGAAATCGTGACTATAGACTATTGATATTTAAACGGTAATAAAATCAAACAAAAAACTATATGAAAATAAACACGTTAGAAATATAGATAGGATATCAAACATGATCTAATCTTATTGAACAGGCAAGGTGTCCCCTGAGGATTTGTGGGTAGTAGGGTAGAAGGGCGGAGGGGAGGGGAAATTTTCATTCGCCTGTCATACAGTTCCTATACCCTATGAGTTTTCAACTGTTAAGCTTGAGATTCAAAATTTGGCCTTGTATACACACGGCAACAATTCGATAACATGGCATCTCGGTAACATATTCTCGACAACACACTTGGGTAACATCTCGACAACACTCCTGGGTAACTTCTCGACAACACTCCTGGGTAACACCTCGACAACACACCTGGGTAACATCTCGACAACACTCCTGGGTAACTTCTCGACAACACTCCTGGGTAACATCTCGACAACACACCTGGGTAACATCTCGACAACACTCCTGGGTAACTTCTCGACAACACGCCTGGGTAACACCTCGACAACACACCTGGGTAACATCTCGACAACACTCCAGGGTAACATCTCGACAAGACACCTGGGTAACATCTCGACAACACTCCTGGGTAACTTCTCGACAACACGCCTGGGTAACACCTCGACAACACGCCTGGGTAACACCTCGACAACACACCTGGGTAACATCTCGACAACACACCTGGGTAACATCTCGAAAACACAGCTAGGCAACATCTAGACAACACAGTTGGGCAACATCTATACAACACAGCTAGGTAACATCTCGACAACACTCCTGGGGTAACTTCTCGACAACACGTCTGGGTAACATCTCGACAACACTCCTGGGTAACTTCACGACAACACGCCTGGGTAACACCTCGACAACACACCTGGGTAACATCTCGACAACACACCTGGGCAACATCTCGACAACACACCTGGGCAACATCTCGACAACACACCTGGGCAACATCTCGACAACACAGCTGGGCAACATGTAAACAACACAGCTGGGCAACATTTAGACAACACACCTGGCAACATCATTGCCGTTGATCATACCAGGCGCCTGTGCATAGGCCTGTCTACAGTATATTATCAGCAAGTTTACAGTAAGATTACAGTGGTGCCGTGACCGTACGTTCCTAAAAAACAACGGTTAAATAACATATTGTCCAAAAGTTGTCAGTGTGTACAGTATTTGACTCGAAAAAAAAAGTATTCTCATAATTTCATCCTACCTACTGTAATATTATATATTAGAATGTATAGTGAGAAACTGTAATATTATATATTAGAATGTATAGTGAGAAACTGTAATATTATATATTAGAATGTATAGTGAGAAACTGTAATATTATATATTAGAATGTATAGTGAGAAACTGTAATATTATATATTAGAATGTATAGTGAGAAACTGTAATATTGTATATTAGAATGTATAGTGAGAAACTGTAATATTATATATTAGAATGTATGGAGAGAAACTGTAATATTGTATATTAGAATGTATAGTGAGAAACTGTAATATTATATATTAGAATGTATGGAGAGAAACTGTAATATTATATATTAGAATGTATAGTGAGAAACTGTAATATTATATATTAGAATGTATAGTGAGAAACTGTAATATTATATATTAGAATGTATAGTGAGAAACTGTAATATTATATATTAGAATGTATGGTGAGAAACTGTAATATTGTATATTAGAATGTATAGAGAGAAACTGTAATATTATATATTAGAATGTATAGAGAGAAACTGTAATATTATATATTAGAATGTATGGAGAGAAACTGTAATATTGTATATTAGAATGTATAGTGAGAAACTGTAATATTATATATTAGAATGTATGGAGAGAAACTGTAATATTATATATTAGAATGTATAGTGAGAAACTGTAATATTATATATTAGAATGTATAGTGAGAAACTGTAATATTATATATTAGAATGTATAGTGAGAAACTGTAATATTATATATTAGAATGTATGGAGAGAAACTGTAATATTATATATTAGAATGTATAGAGAGAAACTGTAATATTATATATTAGAATGTATGGAGAGAAACTGTAATATTGTATATTAGAATGTATAGTGAGAAACTGTAATATTATATATTAGAATGTATAGAGAGAAACTGTAATATTATATATTAGAATGTATGGAGAGAAACTGTAATATTGTATATTAGAATGTATAGTGAGAAACTGTAATATTATATATTAGAATGTATAGTGAGAAACTGTAATATTATATATTAGAATGTATAGTGAGAAACTGTAATATTATATATTAGAATGTATGGTGAGAAACTGTAATATTATATATTAGAATGTATAGTGAGAAACTGTAATATTATATATTAGAATGTATGGTGAGAAACTGTAATATTATATATTAGAATGTATAGTGAGAAACTGTAATATTATATATTAGAATGTATAGTGAGAAACTGTAATATTATATATTAGAATGTATAGAGAGAAACTGTAATATTATATATTAGAATGTATGGTGAGAAACTGTAATATTATATATTAGAATGTATAGTGAGAAACTGTAATATTATATATTAGAATGTATAGAGAGAAACTGTAATATTATATATTAGAATGTATGGTGAGAAACTGTAATATTATATATTAGAATGTATAGAGAGAAACTGTAATATTATATATTAGAATGTATAGTGAGAAACTGTAATATTATATATTAGAATGTATAGAGAGAAACTGTAATATTATATATTAGAATGTATAGTGAGAAACTGTAATATTATATATTAGAATGTATAGTGAGAAACTGTAATATTTATTTCTCTAGTTATTATTCTCGAGGCTGTTTAAAATATTTTATATTATAGTGGTAACAATAAACTTGTAATATTCACTTCTTTTGTTATTACTATCTTAAAGGAACACCTTCACTATCTGTTCGACCAATCATATCTTAGTTTCAGAAACTGGAATTGTTTAGCTTACATAATCAGTAATAGTGTTCACAGTTCACTGTTGAAATTTGAGTCTTCAAATCCACGTTAATCGCCTTTGAAAGTTAAAAATTCGACTCGAATTTTAGTGAGACTATGCCATACATAGAAATCACATATATAGAAATAGACAGTGAAATTTCTAGTTTGAGGTATATTTGAAGAGATTATGTGATTTTCGTTTGTTTTAGTACTTCTTAAGACTATTAAAGCACATTCAAGGGCCAAATCAATCCCCGAAAATACCGACTGTTCCCCTTTAACTGCACTCTACCTGGTGAATACCTGTATACAGTACAGTCATTTTTAATATCAAAAATTATCGTGAGAAAGACTGAACATATAATCACGAGGCAGTTTAATATATTATTATTATATAAATCAAATATTCACCTCTCAAAATATCATTTGCCTTATTGCACACTGCAGAATGAAGATATGATCGCGTCTCGAGGCAGTTGAAAAATGTTATTATTATATAAATCAAATATTCACCTCTCAAAAATGTTTTGACAACAGCCCCAATCCATCACTGCAAATAAAACACCATACCCCGTTCAATGCCCCCCAACCCCAGCCGGCATGCACCCCCCCCCCCCCCTCCCCCCAATGGATTTGCCATGGCTTCCCCCTCTGGCCTGTGATAGTCTTATTTAGAAGTGAAAATTAAGCATAAGCCCTCTAAATACTCAAAATTCATTTCAGACCATCCATCAAACTCCACCACGTCCTCGGATCGTGTTAGGTATAACAATAAAAAATTTTTAATTCAATTATTTTGTACAACTATTCTTTCTACCTTGATTATCATAAATCACTCAATAAAATATCAACTGACAAAATCATCATACAAAATCACACAGGTATGAATAGGTTTGAATATAGGCGAAATATTAAATGGGCTTTTAGGGCAATATGATGTTTGTAAGAATCACTGGGTGAGGGGTGGAGTAGGGTCCAATGAATTGTCAAGAGGGAGGGAGGGGTATCACAGGCGATTATTCTTTGCCCTTGTTCAATAAGACATTTGATAGTGTGTGTGAGAGAGGGGAGTGGGGGGCTTGGTTCGGATGTGACCATGTGCCCCCTTGGCTCCTGTTCAAACACCTAGTGTGGTAAACATAAACTTAAAGTTTACATGTATTCATCCAAAAAATTTGTCTATATACGTACTTACTTTTAGAAAGATAATATTCCACAACGTTTCGACGATAATCCCACACTTGTACAAAATAATCCAAAATGTGTTCAAATTAAATTCGATGAAATAAAATCCATATTGTTGACTAAGTGTCGTATTTTATTGAATAGAATCAATGCTCGTGATATTACCCGCCATCTAGAATCAAGGCGTGGCCAGGTATAAACTATTTTATTAAGAAATAATATTGTAAGCAAATACAAAGTATATAGAATATAAAGTACAAAGAATATATATATATCTGTACCGTAAACTCGAATTTTTTATTTAGCCTATACCCTTACAACAAGATGTACTTAGTGATAATTTCAAGTCGCTAGGAGACTTTTGAATAAGTTTTCGATGAGATCCATCGAGAGATATAAATACACAGTGGGATCTATCTTATTAAAGCTACCATGTTCTGGCTAAAGTGAAATTCACAAGTTTTGAAAATATCTTTATGTCGTAGCATTGTACATTTCCTCTTATCACCTGATGATTACAATGTAAATTGGTGAAACGGTGTGTACACAAAAATTCAAGATAAAAAATACATCATAATTGTATTTTCACTGAATGATGACAATGTAAATTGTTGAAACGTTGTGTACAATAAAACCTTGACCTAACCTGCTTTAACCAATCAAATTTAAGTGGGTTAATTCGGAACATCCAATGAAAAGGCGTGTTTTCACTTTTAATGGACTTGATAAACTAATCTATTGCTCCTGAAAATACACCTTTTGATCGCGTCGCAAAACGCCACCACTGGAGAAGGCGTAAATTTGATTAGTTAAAGAAGGTTAGGTCAAAAGGTTTATTTGACGGATGTGCAAGACTACGGTCGTTACGCCCTACTGTGAAGTGAGACTATACTGAAAATAAAAACGAAAGTTGGGTCTAATTTTAATCTGATTGGAATTGCAGGAACCACAGACATCAAATTGAAAATTGTAATGGCGCAAATTGATGCTATTAATTTCCCCGATACATATTCAGAAAACCTTTATACAATCCCTTTAACATTTTACTCTTTTAAGTTTTATATTTTATAACTTTACTTAATCAATACATGATAGCTTTAAGAATAAAATCAGGAAGAAAACTTGAGTGAGCGATTCCCTCTATTAAACTAGAGGCCAAGAAGCAGGGGTAAAGAATGTGAAAAATGTTAGGGAGAATGAGAATTAAAGTTGACAATATTTAAGGGCGTTAAAACTGAAACAGTCCACTCCTCTTCATTGAAATGCAAAATTTTCTTACAAATCACGAATAAAAGATGTCTATTTTTGTATCATTCATTAAAACCTTGCACCCATCCCACACCAACTTGTTTTTATTACCGAGAGAAAAGGGGGTCGAAATTAGAGACGAAATAAAAATGAGTGTGTTTTTAATCTGGAGTGTTGATGTTTACTGGACCATGGTAGGCCTAGATTTCATTACAGTAAATAATAGGTTGAGGACTCTAGAGATCTTCTTACCATACTTTAGGCTTATACACTCTCGTTTTACAAAATCTTATATATACATATACAGTGACTCGCTAGATGAGTGGGGGTCGTGGACGGGGAATTATTTTAACATGCTATCCTGCATTATTTTCTTGGGATGGGGGCCTCCTTAGGGTTGAAGACCGTGGGCGTGGTTCAACCAGTCTCTATGGTATTTGCGCCACTGCACATATGACCTTTTCAAAATGGGAAACGGGGTTCTGACGTTTTGTTTTTTTAAATAAGGGCTGAAAAATCTTTGTCATCTTAAATGTAATGAGTCTATCTATGTCAGTATTTTTTGTGAAATTTTCTCGACTGAAAACACATTACCCGTATCCAACAGTTTTCTGCCTCTCTTCCCTTCCGGTCAAGTTCCAATTACTTTTCTGTAACCAGAATGACTTTACTTTCGATTCGAAATCAGCTGTGTTCATGGACATTTGTAGACATTCATGGTGGATTATATATCAACTGACATGGATAAAAATAAAGAAAAAGTTTGCCCAGTATTCTAACCCGGACTATACACGACTTAGTGTATTTAGGGGTGAGGGAAGACCATTAGGTTTCCTGCCTATTTTGATGTGAAAATTAAGCCATGAATACGCTCAAAATTCATGTCAAGCCATCTGAAATTCGTTAGCTCTTGGGGGGTCTCTTGCTGTCCCCAGATCCAAGGGGTCTCGCCTAGGAGGGCAACCTCTTATTTTTGGTACTCTCCTGAGGCAATTTCTAGATAGCCCCTGACGACTTCATACATCATCGCGGGCCAATGCTTTCTAATACTGTACTAGACGACTTTCCAATACTGTACTAGACGGCTAGGTGCTACTGTACTAGACGGCTAGGTGCTACTGTACTAGACGGCTAGGTGCTACTGTACTAGACGGCTTTCCAATACTGTACTAGACGGCTTTCCAATACTGTACTAGACGGCTAGGTGCTACTGTACTAGACGGCTAGGTGCTACTGTACTAGACGGCTTTCCAATACTGTACTAGACGGCTTTCCATTACTATACTAGACGGCTTTCCAATACTGTACTAGACGGCTTTCCAATACTGTACTAGACGACTAGGCTCTACTGTACTAGACGGCTTTCAAATACTGTACTGGACATATAAAGGTATTTATGCAGTATTCAGTGGAATGAGACTACAATGGGGTTGAATAGTTATGAATACGGCAGAAGTTTAATAGACCTTACTAAAAAAAGATAGAAATATATACATAAATATCATGTTTACATGAAACATTATGAAATCCAGACGTTATATTGTGGCCTGATTTATAATGTAAGAAACAAGAGTTGTTCTCCTTTAACCAAAGACTGTTAGAGTTATCTTCTCTAACTTGGCCTTCATCCTAATGTTTATTTTTTTGACCTCGGTGTTTAGATTTGTTCTAAGAATAGAATAGCTATTTCTTTAGTGATGTTGATCTCGTTACTTTACGGAGGTAATTAGGTCGCACCCATTTCGTTTCCCAGGGATCTGGCACTAGCAGGTCCTAAATCACGATCGAGTGTTTACTTCATTGCCTGCTAGTTAACCTGCGTTTTAAACATTTTACCAAGTAACACCAAGGTCGACTAGGCCAAAAAGGGAAACTTTTGCAATCTTTTCCCTACTTTCCGTTGTGATATCGGAGAAGGGCGAAACACCATAATTATGTGCCGAATGAGAGGTCACGGAATGACAAGACTTCAGACAGCTGAGGCTCAAAATATTTCGGCTCGTCCAGGATCTAATGGCCACAAAGATATCCGACTCTTAGTTCGGTAAGGACCAAAGATCAAGCAAATATAAATCATTTTGGCTTCTTGACCCATGGTTTAGTTGTGGTATTATTGTCACTCCTGATGGACGACATCCGTCAAAGAATCATTTTCTTGAATTTTCAATTTCAGATTCACAATGTCTCCTGCTGAATGGAAACTGTTCTTGTAGAAATTTTGTTGATTATATCAAGGCTGAATGCAAGTTTGAATTTGAAGGTAATGGTACCGTCGTATAAACAGGATCTTTTTCAATAAATAGACCAAACGACGGCCTACTGTGAAAGTTACGATAACGCTCTGGGCCCCGTTTCTCAAAAAATATTACAGTTACGATCAGTCGTAGGTCGTAAGTGTTGATTTGATCGTAAATGGCGTTTCTCAAAAAATCGTAAGTCTGACGAGGATAGCGGAATCTAAATATTTCTGGATGAAAATAAGTTTAAAGATAGCTCACCTAGGGGCATTGCAGGCTTGAAAAATCAGAAGGTATAATCTAGATCTTTGTAAACCGGATCGTAACCCAGCTTCACCGAGGTCCCGTGTGTTGCAGGCATTACTTCTCATCTTATTAGACCAGATCTGATTCTAGATTTTAATTTGCAGGAACTCTCGATATTTGTGATGAAAACGGAACTTTACTACATTTACCAAACAAACCAACCATGGAAAACCTGGCCCACTTACTGATCCCACGGGCTATCTATATACCGGTAGTCCTGGAAACTAAACGTGAGTTAACATTTAACACCCCTTCCCTCTCTCTCGTCTTCCCACCCCACGGGCTATTTATATACCGGTAGTCCTAGAAACTAAACGTGAGTTAATATTTAACACCCCTTCCCTCTCTCTCGTCTTCCCACCCCACGGGCTATTTATATACCAGTAGTCCTAGAAACTAAACGTGAGTTAATATTTAACACCCCCTCCCCTCCCCTCTCTCTCGTCTTCCCACCCCACGGGCTATTTATATACCGGTAGTCCTAGAAACTAAACGTGAGTTAATATTTAACACCCCCTCCCCTCTCTCTCTCTCGTCTTCCCACCCCACGGGCTATCTATATACCAGTAGTCCTGGAAACTAAACGTGACTTAATCTCTCTCTCCCTTACGGCCGTACAAACAACAAAAGCCTTTGGCAAATATAATTTAATGGGTTTCTGTTTTTTTCTGTTTATAATAGGAGTCAATGATAAAACAGTGAAGAATTTTTCTCCCCTGCTCAACGATTGGCAGAAAAAATACCCCGTGTTAGAAAGTAAGATATCGATTTTGTATTTTATTACAAGGGTAAAAATCCCTGAGAATCCTGCCTACCAGCTGATCCTTGGCGAAACATATTGAAACTAATCTCTTCATGGATCCTTTTAAGTTCTTTTTTGTTTCTTCTTGGCCAAATTTGGTAATGATGTCTCTTATATTATCAGCATCCATAATAATCTACATATTTAGTTGGTACTCGAGCATTCTGTCTACCAGCTGTTTCTTGGTCAAACCTCTTGGCAATGATTTTACAAGAGTTACAACTTGGGTTCTCGATGATCCTTTCTACCGGCTGATTCTTGGTAATAATGTTTACAAGGATAACAACTTACGTTCTCTAGGATCCTGTTTACCAGCTAGTCCTTGACCAAACCTCTTGACAACGATTTTACAAGGATAACAACTTGGATTCTCGATGATCCTGACCACCAGCTGGTACTAGACCAAACCTCTTGGTTTTACAAGGATAACAACTGAGGTTCTCAGGGATACTGTCTACCAGTGAGTCCTTGACCCAACCTCTGAACATTGATTTTCCAAGATTATCAATACTCATTTACAGCTGGTATTAATAGAATAATGTGGAAAGACAGCATCATGACCACTATTTTCCCTCGAATATTAAATAAACAAATAAGTCATTAGATTAGAAACTCTTTAACATCTACAACAGACTGAAATTTAAAATAGAATCTGTATCCTTATAGAATTGAACTCTTTTATTTTGTTGATTTTTCAGAGAAGTTAAAACATCAAGTTGAGAAGGGCAAGAGACCGGGTAAGTTTAATCAGACATTGTGAATTCATATTCCTGAATTGTATCATTAGGTCTACCAATCTTGTAAAAATAGGTCTACCAATCTTGTAAAAGTAGGTCTACTAATCTTGTATAAGTAGGTCTACCAATCTTGTATAAGTAGGTCCACCAATCTTGTAACAGTAGGACCACCAATCTTGTATGAGTAGGTCTACCAATCTTGTATGAGTAGGTCTACCAATCTTGTATAAGTAGGTCTACCAATCTTGTATGAGTAGGTCTACCAATCTTGTATAAGTAGGTCTACCAATCTTGTACGAGTAGGTCTACCAATCTGGTATAAGCAGGTCTACCAATCTTGTATGAGTAGGTGTACCAATCTTGTAAAAGTAGGTCTACCAATCTTGTATAAGTAGGTCTACCAATCTTGTATAAGTAGGTCTACCAATCTTGTATAAGTAGGTCTACCAATCTTGTATAAGTAGGTCTACCAATCTTGTATAAGTAGGTCTATCAATCTTGTAAAAGTAGGTCTACCAATCTTGTACGAGTAGGTCTACCAATCTGGTATAAGCAGGTCTACCAATCTTGTATGAGTAGGTCTACCAATCTTGTAAAAGTAGGTCTACCAATCTTGTATAAGTAGGTCTACCAATCTTGTATAAGTAGGTCTACCAATATTGTAACAGTAGGTCTACCAATCTTGTATGAGTAGGTCTACCAATCTTGTATAAGTAGGTCTACCAATCTTGTAACAGTAGGTCTACCAATCTTGTAACAGTAGGACCACCAATCTTGTATGAGTAGGTCTACCAATCTTGTATGAGTAGGTCTACCAATCTTGTATGAGTAGGTCTACCAATCTTGTATGAGTAGGTCTACCAATCTTGTATGAGTAGGTCTACCAATCTTGTATGAGTAGGTCTACCAATCTTGTATAAGTAGGTCTACCAATCTTGTAAAAGTAGGTCTACCAATCTTGTATGAGTAGGTCTACCAATCTTGTATATGTAGGTCTACCAATCTAGTAAAAGTAGGTCTATCAATCTTGTATGAGTAGGTCTACCAATCTAGTAAAAGTAGGTCTACCAATCTTGTATAAGTAGGTCCACCAATCTTGTATAAGTAGGTGTACCAATCTTGTAAAAGTAGGTCTACCAATCTTGTATAAGTAGGTCTACCAATTTTGTATAAGTAGGTCTATCAATCTTGTAAAAGTAGTTCTACCAATCTTGTACGAGTAGGTCTACCAATCTGGTATAAGTAGGCCTACCAATCTTGTATGAGTAGGTCTACCAATCTTGTAAAAGTAGGTCTACCAATCTTGTATAAGAAGGTCTACCAATATTGTAACAGTAGGTCTACCAATCTTGTATGAGTAGGTCTACCAATCTTGTATAAGTAGGTCTATCAATCTTGTAACAGTAGGTCTACCAATCTTGTAACAGTAGGACCACCAATCTTGTATGAGTAGGTCTACCAATCTTGTATGAGTAGGTCTACCAATCTTGTATAAGTAGGTCTACCAATCTTGTATGAGTAAGTCTACCAATCTTGTATAAGTAGGTCTACCAATCTTGTATGAGTAGGTCTACCAATCTTGTATGAGTAGGTCTACCAATCTTGTATGAGTAGGTCTACCAATCTTGTATAAGTAGGTCTACCAATCTTGTATGAGTAGGTCTACCAATCTTGTATAAGTAGGTCTACCAATCTTGTAACAGTAGGTCTACCAATCTTGTAACAGTAGGACCACCAATCTTGTATGAGTAGGTCTACCAATCTTGTATGAGTAGGTCTACCAATCTTGTATGAGTAAGTCTACCAATCTTGTATGAGTAGGTCTACCAATCTTGTATGAGTAGGTCTACCAATCTTGTATAAGTAGGTCTACCAATCTTGTATAAGTAGGTCTACCAATCTTGTATGATTTTTATGAATGAAATGAAATGAATTTCTGCACCTAATTTGGCTAATGAAGTTTGCAATGAGGGAAATTTTGCCAGGACAACTGTCGTAGATCTTAAAACTGCACAGCCTGTAACACACAGGGCCATGGTTTATTGTCCTTTTTTTAACGACTAGATGCTTTTTTACTGTCATCCCCTCTGAAGGGTAAAAGTAGGTCTAACAATCTTGTCTTTCAGCAGAATCACCACCCAAATCCAAGAAAGACAGAATGAGGCCAGATGGTTCATCACCAGGTGAGAGTCCGAAACGTGCCAGCAGTAATCGTCTCTCTAGGAAGAAATAAGGGATATCTATCACATTATGTTCTATTTATATCTGTTATTATTAAATTGTTTCTTATTGTGGTTTTAAATTTGAACTTGGACCCAAAATATGAAAACCCTTAGTGTAGTGTTGTACCAAAATGATATACATCCAAAGACACTGTCATACCCCCAGCTTCACATTTTTAATTTTGGACCAAAATATGAAAACCCTTAGTGGAGAGTTGTACCAAAAAGACATTTGTCCACACAGCAGCCACTGTCATACCCCTCCGGCTTCTCATTTTGGATCAAAAATATGAAACCATAAGTGCAGAGTTGTCTGAAAAGAGTGTCGAGTTCATTCAAACAACAGAAGCTTCTACTTCTACTATTAAAGACGGAACAGATCATTCTTTCAATGATGTTTATTGAAATTTTTGTTATATTTTTGTTTTTTGAAAAGAATTATTTTCACGTTCCAATAATACTAGTATCCATGGTAACATCACCTGTTTTTAGTGAGCAGGTTTTATAAAGCTTATCGAAGGTTTCTGGTTGGTCGACTCCTAGGAAATATTCCTGTATTAAAACTGTAGTTAGATTGTCTTTCTCTGAAAAAAATATATCACCCAGTGTTACTCTTTTCAAAAATACAAATCATACTTGAGGTATACCTACAATTGGTACTACAAATAGATCTTTCAAAATGGATCCAAATGAGTCTCACTGTTGAAACAACCACCAAATTCTGCAACTCTTCTTTTTTCAATTACAATGTATGTATTCTTAATCCATCTAGGCCTCCTTTTAATTTATTGTTTGACAAAGGACCAAGCAATGTAGAAATTTTTAAAAAACTGGGCTCAGTGAAACCATGTTCCCCCTTAACTGGACTGCCTCAAATTCATTACTTCCCTTCTGTCTTAATTCATTTGTAAATTGCATTGCCACTGCTTTTATGTGAATGTAGAAATTTTGAAAACTGGGTCCAGTGTATTAGAGTAGTTGGAAGATGAGTTGTATTTTTGGTTATAGATTACACTAACCAATCATTGCATATAGATTTTTAGATTTAAATCAAGCCTAAACTTTATCAAGATTGAGGTGAAACAACTGAACTTGCATTCATATCATAATATAAAATTCTGTCATTAGTTCCAGCTTTCCTAGTTTAAAAGAATACTACATCTTAGAATGAACATAACATTTAAAAATTTTAAACTTGGCCAATAAGAGTATATATTCATCAGTAGATATATCTGGTGTCATAAATAACATTACAGGATCCTTATATAATCCAATAAATCCAAAAAACTTAGTAATTATCCATAAATATACAATTAACTATTGAAAAACTCTTAATATTATGATTTAGCTTTTTTCAATAATTACTTAGTTTTATGAATTTTCCAATTTTCTAGATTTTCCAGGGATTCTGTTGTAACTTTATGACACCAGGTAAGTTCACTGATATATACTCATATTGACCATTCTTGAGAATTAAATTTTATATTCATTCTAAGATGATGTATCACTTTAAGTTTGATACTTTCTACAATTTATATTTAGAAATGGGGGCCTGGAATCCACCAACAAATAAACTAGTGTCCAAAAGAAACGATACCACCTGTTTGCAACGACATAAAAGAAAAACTAAACAATGCAGAAGTTTAGGATTGGAGTTATGCTTTTGAGAAATCCTTTCACAACATCTGTACAAAAATTTCATTTCAATAAAATCTGTACAACCAATATGACAAGCCTTTAAAGATGGGTGGGGTCGAAAAAAGAACATTTCGTTAGAGCACTGATCACAGAAACAACGGGAAATGTCACACCACACGTCACAAAGCCAAGTCAGTAGCGGGTATGTCCACCGTGAGCATCAATACATGCCAGAACACGCCTACGGACTGATGCCGTCAAACGTCTGATGACGTTGGGAGTGATTCGTTGCCATTCCTCGAGAAGACATCGTTCCAAGTCTTGGCACACGGCAAAGTCGAATTTGCCGATCGAGGTGGTCCCATAAGTGCTCGACGGGATTCATGTCCGGTGAACATGCGGGCCATGGCAAAACCTGTACGTTGGCGTTGGCAAGGAAGTTCTGTGTCAATCTTGCTGTGTGTGGCCTTGCATTGTCATGTTGGAAAAGGAGTCCACGAGGCTGTTGCTGAATAAAGGGCACCACAACAGGCCGTAGGATGTCATGCTGTGCTGTGCATTCAGGTTTCCACGAATTACGACAAGCCTCGTTTTGACGTCACCACATATGCCACCCCAAACCATTAAACCTCCACCTTCAAACGACCGGACCTGTTGGATAAAGTTAGGCGCCAAACGTTCACCAAATCGGCGGTATACAAGCTGCCGTCCATTGTTTTTGAAGATGAGGAATCTGCTCTCATCAGAGAACATAACACGTGCCCAGTCCCGCCGTTGCCAACGTCGAACTCGCCTGGTCCAGATCAGTCTGTTGTTCCAGTGTCGAGGCGTCAGGAGCGGTCCGCGGTAGGGATGACGTGGCCGGATACCATACTGCCGTAGTCTCCTGTAGACGGTCTGTCGACTGATCCTGTGTCCCAGTGCTGTAGCCGCCGTGGACGTCGCCGTTACGGTGCGGTTCCTCAGTCGTAATACCCGAATGTACCGAACTTAATGGGGCGTGGTTACTCGTGGTCTTCCACTCCTGGGCCTGTCTGACGTCTGACCTGTCTGACGTAACCGCTGCATCAACCTGGTGAAAGTGATGCGTGCGCAGCCTAACCTTCTGGCGACGTCGACGTGTGTCGCTCCTTGTTGGACCATTCCAACGGCTCTCTCTCTCGATGGCTGTCAAAAGTGGCATATCTTGTGTTCTTTTTGTTGCTGTGATATCAACGTGTCTGATCAGCTGTTTTATACAGTTTTTATGCACGTGCAAAACATGCTAGAGAGGGAAATGTCACTTTCACGAAATTTACGTTTTTTCCCGGAAGTGATCACGTGTTCCCGGTATTTTTATCGACTATGCGGTGTTTGGGATGTGAAATACGAATTGGCATGTTTTCATATTAGACAATTCACTTAGTAAAAAACAATTTTGAAAATAAGTTGGTATCGTTTCTTTTGGACACTAGTTTATTACCAAAATATCTCATCAGTAACTTACCTTCATTCTCTACCTTTCTTACTCTCTTCAAACTTTTCTTCCAAATTTTCCTAGTTTTATCCTCGGATTTTTCAATGGATATTTCCATCAGTAACATCAAGATTTTATTCAATTTTCCAATCAAACCACAATTAATCAATTCTTTTAAATCATCGTTAGAATTTTCTTTCCTAGAATCTTTTTCATCAGAAAAATTCATATCTTTGGATCTTAAATCTGATGAATTTTCACTTTTTGGATCAGAACTCTGAGATTTACTTCCTATTTTTGTGTCTATGTTTTGTTTGTTGTCAGATAAGATGTTGCCATAGGAATATAAAAATAATAATTTATCTGTGATTTTACGAATGAAATCATCGTCTGCTGTCAAAACAGATCTACACATCTTAGAAAAGTTTTTGTCGTCAAAAATAACAAAACCACCATTTTGTGATTTGTTTCGGAACATAACTGAACCTAACCAGTCCAGAATTTTCAAAATCAATTGCTTGTCCTTGACCTTGGTACAATTGTCCATTAAGTAGGTCATAACTAGGAGAAATCCTGCAGCAGACGTCGTTCCATCATCAACATCCTTCCCAGGATTCCATGTTAAAAATATTTCGATTAATTCTGACACATTTTCAGTTTGATTGACCTTGACCTTTTTATACATTGCTTGAAGGTCAAGGCTATGATTCAGTTTTCGATCTCCGTTCTTGATAGATTTTTCCTCTGGTTCTAATTTCAAATTTTCAGACTTCGTACCAAACTTATCTTCATTGTTATTTGTGGGATTTGATGGCTGCCATTTTTTGACAGCAGCAGCAGCTGCGACAGCGCTAGGCAACAACTTCATTACGTCAACATTGATTGATGTCAGCAGATGCTGGGCCTGATGGAACATCACAATATCATTGTTGAACTTTCCTAGACATAGTAGAATCATCGCTATGTCTTTTAACGCCAAGTTGTCAAACTTCATCAGGAACAAGTGGGTGTCATGTTGAACTATTTTAAAATATTTTAAAGTTGAACTCAGAACTTTCATGATTTTGTGGAATGAGACAGCATCTTCAGAGCTGAAAATAGAAAATAAGATTTTTAGAAAGTTTTTATTTTTGGAAATGACTTCAGTCCCGTTGTTGGGGCTGGGTCCGTGGGGCTGGGCCCAATCAAAAATCTTCTTCAGTTCAGCAGAAATTGATTCATTCACAGTGTCTTTGTACAAAATCAAAAAGATATATAGATTGTGGCACTTCAAGTTTGTCAGGAATTAGTTCTCTGGGCCTTTTAATTTTTAGAAATATGTTTTCTTACTAATTAAAAACACACCATAAAAAATAAAAAATGAAATGAATGGAGTTTTACGTCCTACTTTTCTGAACTATGTGAGGTAATGAAGATAAGCATTACCATGCAGGGTGCAATGAGGGAAATTTTGACAGGACAGTGGCATTTGCCTGCTCTTTTTCGCTTTCCTTACACCATAGTGATTACTAGTTGAGTATGGTTGTAAATAATGAAAGTGGTCATAAGTTTCAAATGTTACTCATTACTCAGTTACAACATTACTCAGTTACAACATTACTTAGTTACAACATTACTCAGTTACAACATTACTCAGTTACAACATGGTGTCCGGGCCCCTTAATAAATAAACCTAATATTTTAACTTCAGTCTTTTCAATCCTCGTAGATTGTTTCTTAAAAAGAGTTGCCATCATTAATATAAATTATACTGACCCAAGTTTAGTGATTAAATGTCTAAGACACTGGATGATCTGGTATAAAAACTGTATAGGAATATTAACCAGACTGTCAGTAGGAAGCTGTGATTGTATGGTGAACCAGATATTATGGAATATTTCTGTTATTAAAGTCACATGACATGATCCTGGTTTCCTGAAACAGTTCCAAAATATATTTATAAATTTAACAGAGTTAGTAAAAAACCTCTTAATAAAGAAAAGAAAACAACGTTACAAAGATAATAACTTTAAAGAATTCTACTCCTTGGCTTTGATTTTCCAAATGTACTAATTTAAATCTGGATTGCAAAGGACTTAAAAGGCTTGGAGAATACAATAAACTCAAATCCACTATGTGTAACTAAATTTAGTCTTCATGTTTGTTTACGTTACCAAATGACGTGAAGGTATATTTTAATTTACTGACCAATAGTTACGTATTTAATTACAATAAGCCGAATCTATTTAGAATGATATATGGAAAGTTAAAATTAATTTATATTAATTCATTATATTTTTGCAAAATGAAATTTATAATAATAAACAAAGAAATAATATTTCCTATTGCTGGATTTCATAAATAAAATACAAAACTCTTGTAGCTACTGCATATAATTAAGAGTTTTAACCAATCAAAATTGTCCATATGAAAATATGGGAACCAATCTTTAATGATTTAATATTACTTACAGTTGTAGAATAACACCTAGAAACCAGGTTAATATACCATGTTTCTCATATAATACAGTGATAGTTTCTATATCTATACACACTGAGTTAATAATCTTTAATATTATAGTCTGAAATATATTAAAGATAGCTTGCAAGGCAAGGTAACATACGCCTACTACCAGCTGTCAGAAATGATAACAAAGTCTGTAGTGGTTTAATGTGAAACCAATCAACCGATTGTTAATAATTTCAAGATTTACTCAGATCTCATACCAAGTTTCATCAAGATCGTATAAAAAATATAGTCTCTAAAAGACTACAAGCCAAATTAGATGCACTGAATTAATTCAAGGGCAATAACTCTAAAAAATTCCATCCAATTAAGACCAAATTCAAACTTGACCGAGATCTCATCAATATATTTTCAAGTTTCATCAAGATCTGATAAAAACTGTAGTCTATAGAAAGCCTACAAGCCAAATTTGAAGTGTTTTTTTACTAAGTCAAGGGCAACAACCCTGAAATAGATGATCCAATAATTACAATTTCAAACCTGACCGAGATCTCATCAATATAGACATGCATACTAAGTTTCATCAAGATGGGATCAAATTTGTAGCCGTCATCGGGCATACAAGGCAAATTTAACACATTTATACTAAGTCAAGGGCAATAACTCTTAAACGCTTCATCCGATTATTACCAATTTCGAGCTTGACCGAGATCTCATTAATACATACATGCATACAAAGTTTCATCAAGATCAGATAAAAGCTGTAGCCTCTATCGTGCATACAAGAAATGTGGACGGACGGACGGTATAGGAAAACAATAGCTTGATTGGTTGACAGATGAACCAATCAGCTACACTAGAATAACTTAGGTTAAAGAAATACAGTGATTTGATTGGATGATAAACCTAAAATCAATGTTTAAGGTAGGCGTATAGACCAATCAGATGACTGGAACATTAAAGTAAAGTTTTTGAAGTAAAAGTTAAAAGAATGAAAATATAAAAACCTGACTATGAAGATCACTGAGTAAACTCTGGTAATAAGATTGTAATAATTTAAAACTGTATAATGTTTCATAGATTCTAAAATCATCATAGGTTCGTAACCCGTCTAATATCATATTTAACATCCACTGACGTTCTTGATGATGCTGTAATATAATATAATATATTATATAGTAATACATAGCAACATTAATTAAAGCACGGAGGTAATTGTGAAATATTTGGAGGGTATTTTTAGTCTTGTATAAAAATGTAGACCATCATAATGAAAGTCGTTCTATTCAGTCAGGCTATAGTTTCTAGCAGGGAAAACATTACAGGAAAACCTAAGAGAAAATCACGAAATAGAATAAATAGTTAACTGCTAATGGATTTTTCACATGAGGAAGTACATGAATCATGAGTGAGTATTTCATAGTAAAAAGTGATATCAGGTGTTTAGAAGAGTAAGAATACCCTGCCTGGCCTTTCAATACTGTATCAATCATGAGTAAGTAAGTATTTCATCATGAAAAGTGGTATCAGGAGTCTAGAAGAGTAAGAAAACCCTTCATAGCTGCTCAACATAACAAACACGACTAACGGTGCAGAGTAAGACAAAGCTCGTTAAGATACAAGTCTCTAGACTAAATCAAAGTTGAAACTTACGTCTAATTCAGAACTATTAAAGAATCTGTAAAAACCAGGAATTCTGTCAAACTCTAATGTTGGTTTTGACATTAAAAATGTCGTTAAACTTTTATACATGTGATTTTCTGAAACAAATAAAGTTGCTATAGTAGTTAAAAAAACAGACATTTTGTTTAACTGACCAGCCATTTTGAACATCACATCCAATTGGTTTAAAAATTTCAATTGACCAAATACGCCAGACATCGGCAGACAAGCGAATAGATCTACCAATAATAGGCTGAAAATATCTAACCTAATTATTTGATGCAGATGTATGAAATCCTCATCATCAGGAATGGGCACACCTGCAAATTTCCTGCCATTGTGGAAAAAAAAATACATTTGTGTACCTTTGACCTAAAGAGATAGTTAAGAGATTTTCTAAACTTTTTATGTGTATCAGGGACGATGATACTAATTTTCAAATAGACGTCCGTGTTTCTAACAAGTCCACCAAAGCAAAGTGGTTGATGAAACCTCAGACGTCTGATTGGAATGATGTAAATTGATGCTATCAGTGTCTCTGATACACATACAAAATTTAGAAATCCTCTTTACAATCTCTTTAACAAGAACCACAGACGTCTGATTGAAAATTGTAAATTGATGCTATCAGTGTTTCTGATACACATAAAATTTTTTTTAGAGAAACTCTTTACAATCTCTTAAAATAAAAGATACTACCGGTAAGTATAAATAAATCTGAAATCTTACCAGGACTAAGAAGAAGTTTGGCCATCTTGGATAAAAACACAGTAATAACAGTACAGAGTTTCATACTGGGAGTTTCAATACTTCCTCGTAATAACTCTAACAGATACTTTATTTCTTCAACCTCGGGGAATGTAGCTGTAGACAGTCGGTCATAATATTGTTTTAATATAAGATAACAGGCTTGACGTACACTGGTCACATGACTACTCAATCCAGCCAATACAAACCCCAGACAGTTGGAGGTAATAAACTGTTTTAAATCTACTATAACACCTAAAATAACAAACATAATATTAATATTAATCATTTAAGGGGAGACATGAAGAAAGATTACAAGTAACAATATACTTCAGGAATATACTTGAGGGTAAGATTGGATGTTCATCATATTAAAAGGATTCTAAAGAGGTTTTTTAAAAATCGCAGACAATAATAGCATCAATTTGCATCAATCAGATGTCTGTGGTTTCAGCAATTCCACAAAAAGTAAGTGTTTGATGACATCACTAATCGCAATGTATGCTTTAACACTATATCACTATACCTGGTTGCAATAAAACACTATATTACTATACCTGGTTGCAATAAAACACTATATTACTATACCTGGTTGTAATAAAACACTATATTACTATACCTGGTTGTAATAAAACACTATATGACTACACCTGGTTGTAATAAAACACTATATGACTATACCTGGTTGTAATAAAACACTATATTACTATACCTGGTTGTATTAAAACACTATATTACTATACCTGGTTGTAATAAAACACTATATTACTATACCTGGTTGTAATAAAACACTATATTACTATACCTGGTTGTAATAAAACACTATATCACTATACCTGGTTGTAATAAAACACTATATTAATATACCTGGTTGTATATGACTATACCTGGTTGTAATAAAACTCTATATGACTATACCTGGTTTTAATAAAACACTATCTTACTATACCTGGTTGTAATAAAACACTATATGACTACACCTGGTTGTAATAAAACACTATATGACTATACCTGGTTGTAATAAAACACTATATTACTATACCTGGTTGTATTAAAACACTATATTACTATACCTGGTTGTAATAAAACACTATATTACTATACCTGGTTGTAATAAAACACTATATTACTATACCTGGTTGTAATAAAACACTATATCACTATACCTGGTTGTAATAAAACACTATATTAATATACCTGGTTGTATATGACTATACCTGGTTGTAATAAAACTCTATATGACTATACCTGGTTTTAATAAAACACTATCTTACTATACCTGGTTGTAATAAAACACTATATTACTATACCTGGTTGTAATAAAACACTATATTACTATACCTTGTTGTAATAAAACACTATATGACTATACCTGGTTGTAATAAAACACTATATTACTATACCTGGTTGTAATAAAACACTATATTACTATACCTGGTTGTAATAAAACACTATATTACTATACCTGGTTGTAACAGCTGATTAAAAACTGGGAGTAAGAAACATGGATCATAACAATCCTCATTTCCTCCTATTTTATCAACTTTCTTCACTTCTGATGGCTGAAATATCAAAATTATTGTCCGAGCAAAGTAAAAAGTTTTTTGAAATTTTGTCATTATATTTATGTCTTTGCGTTAGTAGAGTAATATAGTATGGTATAGACTGAGATTTATTATGCAGATAATTTTGCGTTGTTATGGTGATTTCGATACAAGTATTGTATTGCTGTTGCCGTAAATCTGAATACAAAACACTCATAGTCAACAACGACCAGACTCTAAACTCCCAGAATCATGTGATCACACGACAACCTGGAAAATAATGGCTGCAATCAAATACTGTGATATATTTTAGGTTAAAAATTTGCAATGGAACGATTGATCGTATGGTGGTAGTCATGTTTATTAGGCCTGAAATGATCCACGAAGAATCACAATGTTCTGTGATGACTTTCAAACCATTAAGTTTGATAATAATAATAATAATTGTGATACATTGTTGCATTCACAATTTGACTAAGCTTTCATAAAAAGGTATTTTCTACAAGTTAATTATTAATTATATCAAACTTACCACCAAGCCTCGATACAGAGGAAAATTCAGGGCTGATTTTAACAGAAGAGATTCGTCCAAACAGTCAATCAGATCGGCCATCTTGGTTTCGCGTAAAATTGACGGAGCCTGGTATTTCTTGGATGAATAAAAATCTAGCGCTTTCTGCCCGAATAAGAACGGTCTGAAAAAGAGGGCTCAGAATGAGTGAGTTCGTTAAAGATCAGTTGGAAACTTATAAAGAGAAGGCTTATGCAGCAGTACAGTTAGGGTCTAACAACGGGTCTCTTAAACATTAACCTTTTGACCTAACTCGATGACCTCAGCTTTAACCAATGAAGAGTTGGTCAAGAGAAGTAGAAATAAGAAAACTTACTGATACTGGTTTAAATCTACTGTAGAATTATTTTCATATAAACTGATTAATTTTAATAATTTCTGATCTAAATAATACAAAAAATATTATAATTTCTCAAATTTTAGATTAGTGATAAAACAACAAAACACTAATTATCAACCTTGAAATACAAATTATAAACATTGTAATCTGTAGTATTGGTTTGTTTTAAAGATGGGTTCCCTTATTTCTATTTATGAAAATGAAAATGCTAATACTTATATGAATAGAAAGTAGAGGTGTTCTAAAGTTGGCCACACCCCTGACACCCTAGTCCCCCAGGTTGAGAACCAAGGTATTAAACAAATTAACAATCCTGCCACAGGAATTAGTAGGTAGGTAATAAAGGTATTAACCACAGTGATGGATGGTTTTGTATCATTATTACTGATTTGTCATGGAATTTTCTATTTCGACAGACATTGAATGACACCTAATGGCTAAAATATACTGGACATTTAATCTGGTCTAGCAGACATGTCTGGAAAATAGAGTCAAATCAACAGCCCTGTTTCTGTGGATAAAGAAATCTAGTAATAACGAAAATCCTACCTGAGAGTGAAAGTGAGGCTGTGTAGATTCCAAGGAATATTCTGATATTATTAGAATCATAACAATCTGTAGAAATCTCAGCTATAGATAATAACAGGGTGATCATACTTCCTGAAATTATACAACAAAATTCCCTTGTCTTTAACATGATTGGTCAATTATCCAACGATATGGCTTTTTTAGATTTTAGTAATAAACAATAACATCGAAAATAACAATGAAATAAATGGAGTTTTACGTCTTTCTTTTGTGCACCATGTGGGCTAATGAAGACGGGCAACACCATGCAGGGTACAATGAGGGAAATTTTGATCAAAACAGTTGACCTGATGAAGATTTCATGTCCAAAACTTGTCTGCCGCATCAAAAACATGATATGATTACACCAAAATCATAATAAAAATAAAATTTTAATTTTATCTTCCCAAATAGCAAGTATCACCTGTATTATCTAAATCAATATCCCTTTCTGTTTAAAAGTTTAAAATTTACCCTTTTTATTAGATTTCTGGAAGATCAGTGTTTAAAAAGGATTTCTGAACGGCCGTGACTATTCGTATCAAAACACTAACAAAGTCACTTAATATCATTCTTGACAATCAAAATGGCTTCAAGCTGTTAAAAAAAACAAAAACAAAACTAGCTCGCCCATTGTGTCTTATCTTATCTGTACCGTTATTAACAGCCATAGAGAACACACATCATGACAGTACAAATAGCCAGTGAGTTTCTGAAAAGAACAGAAGAATTTTACCTTTAATTTCCTGTGATTTCTCTCCAAACATGACAGCAAGAAATTTGGAATGACTCATCACCATGTCATACAAGAATTTGATTGGTAGTTTCTGGTCATGTGATTTGTAATAAACCAATGGAATACAGTCTATTAGTATGTTGATCAGTTTGGGTTCTAAATACATTGTCCTGAAATAGATTAGAAAATAAATAAATTATAATCTAAAAGACTGTTACAGAGAACCATGGGGCACTGATATTTACATAATGTTTCTTGAAAATACAGTATATGCCATCATAGTTAATTTAAGAAAATCATATCATGTTGAATAAGACTGATGTCATTTATAGGGTATTAACAAGATCATTGTGTAGTTATGATCAATGACATCATAATATCAGTAATAACTGTAAGTAAGAAGGCCAAGAATGCCTGAAATAAATCACAGTCTAAATAGATTAACAGATCCTGATCAAATGTTGGTACACACAAAATGATTATGGTGTGTTTTTTTATAATAAATTTATAGAATACAACATGTATGATTCTTACAGGAAGTCAGAAGTCCTGATAATGTTGACTCCAGATAATTTTGACTCCAGATAATTTTGACTCCAGATAATTTTTACAGACAATATAACTAACCTTAACGAAGATTTGACAAATTGTGGCCAGATTTCTTCTAGATCTTCCAGATGAACTTTGTTACACATCTAAAATATCATCAATAAAACATTTAGAAAGGTTGAACATCTATTAACAAATAAAACAAATTACTAGTAGATACTCAGGGTAAATTTCTGAAAACCAAAAATTAAATGTTTTGGCCTTTAGTAACAGGACAGTAAAAGTGACAAATTAGATGCTTCCAAGGATATCGTTACACAACAAAATCATCGATATTCCACTTAGTAGGTCAAAGATCAAAATAGGCTAGCTTCAATTTGGGGGGAGATTGGGGGCGGGGACTTCCCTGGCCCCAAATAATAACATCACTGACTATACGTGCAAAAGATATAAAATTATGACAATCTAGTATTACCTTAATGTTTTCAGAAATTAAATCCAAGAGGGAGAATTTAATGTTTTCATCCAGAGACTTCATCAATAAGATTCTAAAACACAGAATTACTAATTTCTCCCTGTAAGTAGTATCTATGGTAACTAATTTATTAAATAATGTTTGTAATAAATCTAGACGGTGGCTATTTACCACACCAGTTTCTAACATACTCTCTGATAAAAACTTCCACATCTTTATCATTTCTTTTTTACCTGAAAATATTAAAACATCATTTTATACTAGCGTATATTCTATTTTAAACCCCCAGACATTGGAGTCAAAAGTGAAAAGTTCATTGGCTGCTACATTTCACTAATGTGTTGATACAGATTTCAGCTTTTGTTTTGCAGTTCTGATCATTAGTACTTGGTTTATATATTTTATTCCATAAAGCCAGTGTTATGATGCTGTCAAATCAAAATGAAAGAATAGAGTTTCACACCCCATCTTTCTACCTTACTGGGCTAATGAAGACAGGCAAAGCATGCAGTGAGCAATGAGGAAAATTTTGCCAGGACAGCAGCATCAATGTGCTATTTTTTTATTTTAAGGCAAGAAATATCTCTGATGCTACAATCATCTATAAAACTTACCATATTTCTCACTGTTCACTAATTGTTTTATTATATCTATATCTGTCCTGTCGACAGCTTGTGATATTTTCGGAAGAATGTTGGAGTTGGTATACACCAGTGATATCAACTCTTCACTGTTTCTAACTGTTATACACCCTGAAATATACAAAAAAATTTGGTCTTCACATTTTACATTTTTACCAGCAGTGAATGACACATAATGGCTGATTTTTTACATGCTGGAGTCTCTTAATGCTTAATTTTTTTTCTTCATTTTTATCTACAGCCGACACTATTTCTCCAAACTGTAACAGATACGGTAAAACAGGTTTCGTGATTCCTAAAAGAAAGAAAAATACCAACTTACATTTATTCTTGCTAAAGTCGCCACTTTCTAACATCCAGGTTTGAAACGATGTCCGACAAACATAATTATTATCGTACAATTTCACCATCACATCTGACATCTTGTCTGTATCATTCTCCAATAGGTGGAGCCACAGTTCTTCATCACAGGCCAATGAAAATGCAGGATTTTTTCCTAATAATTCTGAGCAGAACTTAATCAAATTGTCATCCTCAGCCAATTTCAGGCAGTTGAGCAATTTTGACGTCTGCGCCAATGAGAGTTGATGCAACAATGTAAATTCTGTCTGCAACTTTTCTGATAAAATCTGAATCACTAATTTGCCTGCGTCTGTTATTTCCCGCCTTTTTTTACTCACGATGAACGAATCCGACAATCCTAAAATCACATCAATAAATCGTGTACGATATTTTTCATTTAAATGAGGTATCAACGACCTTAAACATTTCACAATGGCTTCATGATTGGACAATTTTCCAGTCACTTTTAAATTCTGGAAAATCTTGTCTGTGTATGAATACTTAAGTTTTTCTAGTTCCTCGGTATCTAGGCAGCTGGAACTTTTCTCAATGATCAGCAGAAGTGGTGGACTAATAATTTGCGAAACTGAAATTTCATTCTTGGAATTTACACAGTCTAGAAAAGATGTCTGCAGATATTTATTCAGTAAAATATGTTTGAGAACTATTTTCTCTGAATTTTCCGATTCACAAAAATCACCAAAAGTTTTTGTCTGTTTCTCCATATCAGTTTTCCCGTCACTTTCTGATGATGTCACCGTTGCCATTTTGGTCTTGACGTCTGCCAAGATTTTTTGCAGAAGTTTGAAGTAAAAGTTGATTGTTTTTTCATAAACTATTGGATTCTGAAAAAAAATTAAAAAAAATTTGTTAAAACTAAAACTCACTGATATAATTATTATATACCTTAGAGCACGTAAAATGTTAAAAAGATTTCTCTCCCTTTGGTTTAAATCAATTTCAACATCAGGTTTTTACCGAACACAATTTAGAAAACCTCTTTACAACTCTTTTAAGGGTGCATTCATTCACATCTCATTGCGTTCAAAATAAAATTTCAGATCTAAAAATTCTGTTACCTGTGAAAATTGTAGAATTGCTTCACCCAGATATAATAATATCTGTCTTGAAAATAAAACTAATTCATCAGTATCCATGGTAACCATTCCCCTTATTATTTCATCTTCTACATCCTCTACAGTCTTTGAATCTCCAGGAAGTGACATCATCAATATGGACACTGGATGAAAATCACAGTTTGACTGAAAAATAAAATTTCACAACATTGAAAATCAAATTCATTACTGAACCACATCAATAGCAAACAAGAAACAGATAATTTGGACTTTTTTCAAGAATTCCAAGGTTAACCAGCAGAAAGCTTCACATACTTTTCAAAGCAGACGACAATCAAATTCCTTTCACTAAGCAACCCAACTGTCATCGCAGATAAAAATTCAAATTTACTTTCAATAAATTACTTAACTTCCCTAGCAGACGACAATCCAACTTCCAACTGACTGAGCTATTCTACTGTTCTAGCAGACAACAATCCAACTAGCTACTGACTGAACTACCCCACTATCACCAAAAAACCTTACCTTTTTTGGAGGTTTCCAATATTTAACTCCCTTTAACTGATCACTATAGGTGGCAAAGAGAGGTTGTAACGCCTTCGTTTCAGACTGAATATGATATATACTTGGTACCACTCGTACTATAAACTCTTTTATATCTGAAACCAAGAAAAAAAACCTTGAATTCTTATCAAGGACAAGGGTTCTTAAGGATCCTGTCAACCAGCAGTTTCTTGGCCAATCCTCTTGACAAGGATTTTACAAGGATAACAACTTCTCGTGCATCGTCTCAGTTTGTCCTTGGTCAAACCTCTTGGCATTGATCTTTCCTGGATTATTAGTATGCCTACCCATTTACATATATATATACGAGATGATTAATTCAAGTGGCCAGACATTCACACGCTAACTGAGATTAGAACCTCTGACCACCATTAATTTGATTGGTGTAATCAGGAAAATGGTATGTGTCAATTCACCATCCATTTCAGAGAGTCCACGTAGCTAATTATGTTTTTTTGGTATTCAGGTTTGTCAACCAAGCATCCTTTTCAGAGAGTTTACAAAGCTGTTTATTTGGTTAATTTTAATTCTAAATTTTTCAATTTTTTGTGAAAAAATACCTTCACTGTTGTCTTCCTTCTTTTTTATCATCTCCATGGCAACCATCAATAATGGAGTAAAGGGAAAGTTGTTTTTATCAGACGACAAAATTTCAGTTAATTTATCTTGATGGTTGCTATAGTTACTGATATAACGATTCAGTATCTGGGCAAGAACTGGTAAATATGAGGTGTGCTTGTTGCTAGGCGTAGCATGTTTCAACCAAATATCTAATTCACCGTTTTCAGACTCAAAAGCACCAGTTCCTCGCAACATCTGAAAATGAAATATGACATCAAATTTAAATCTGAAGATTACCGTATACAAAATCACAAATATCAATAAAATTTTGAGACTGCTAATATTTTAGATTTCTACAGATTTTTTAACATGACATATCTAACTTGTACGTAGCTATAACAAAGCCCTTATATTCTATACAAAACTGCCATTTCCAACATATAACTGTTTTTGTACAAATATGACAGTTATATGTTTTGGCAGTTTTGTAAGTTTTTGTAACTTTTGCCAAATCCTTTTACATTTGGTGTCGTAAAATATGTTCAAATCAATATTCTATCGACAGCTTTAGTCATATACGCTTAGTATTTCTATAATCACTGGAACCAGAGATATCTTACAGTAGACTGGAATCATATTATTAGTGTATAAATGGCCCACAATGCAATACATAAACAAACTGTAAAACAATCTCTTTAATTTAAAATTATTTTTAATATTATCTACATCTCATTGGTCAACCACTCTGATTGGTTTTATAACTATTTTTATAAACCAATCACATTTTTTCAAATCTATTTGTGTACACACTTAAAAAGAAAAATAACATAACAATATATCCTACCTTAGATATAAGTTGTCTGGTTGTTTTCGCGAGGCTAGCCGGACCAGATAATACATTCAACAGTTGGAACATCAAACTCTTTTTATTTTTACCCTAAAACCAAACAAATCATGAATCAACGATATGATATAACAAACATCACAACAGTTTTACCTAAAACCACATTTTACAACCAGGTGTTTACCTGCCTTTAACAATTTGATTACAACCTTAGATTCCTAATATCTGATCAAAATTCAAATCAGGCCATGTATTCTCGAAACGATCTTAGCCCTGGGATGTCCTAGAAACAATGTTAGAAGATAAGTACCTAGGACATCCTAAGATCGTTTCGAGAATACACGGCCAGATGTTCCGTTTCTTGCACTACTTTAGGAAATTCATTTGGCCAAATCTAATAACCTGCAGATAAAAAACTTTATGTGGAATTGCAGGAACCACTGACTTCTGATAGAAAATTGGAATGGTGCAAATTGATGACATCAGTGTTCCCAAGCTAGAAATCCTCTGAACAATCCCTTTCATGTCCCTGATATACATAGTTACAATCCCTTTAAATAAAACTGAGGTACCTTTCTCTTCCATGGTAACAACCTGGAATCGGAATCTGAAATGATTTTCAGAAGATAAAGTTGTAAAATAGCTTTCTGATCATCATCTTCATTTTCCCAGTCAACGTCCATTTTATTGTCGTCTGCTTTGTCGGCCATCTTGATTTCTTGAGATTCATCTCCTACATCCATTGTTTCATCATTGTTATCCTCCTGGCCATTTTCAATGACCGTTTCATCAACGTTTGAG
The DNA here is from genome assembly GCF_000327385.1 of Lottia gigantea. Lineage (NCBI taxonomy): Eukaryota > Metazoa > Mollusca > Gastropoda > Lottiidae > Lottia > Lottia gigantea. The sequence goes on from NW_008708335.1 coordinate 239,828, forward strand.
TCCCCATTCTGCTCGTCTTGACCTCCAGTGATCTTGCTAATGCCGTCCAGCAGTGTTGCCAGAATAACGGGATGACGGTCAATTAAATCTGGCACCAGTTGTTGATTCAAACATAAAAACTGTTCAATCAGAATAAGATGTTCTGTAGCTGAGATATTCGGCAAGGCTGGAATAGAAAAAATAATTTTATAAGAAAAGTTCTGAATTAGTGGACGACCCATGAGTAAGGGGGCATAACTGTGAAATGAAAAATAAACATGGATCAGGATCATGTTTCTCAATAATCTAACAATAATCAAGCTTGAGTGAGGAAGTTACTGAGAAATAGCACACTTTGGTCAAACTTTAACCTTTGAATTGAAGAAGAATGAGAAAACATATTTGAACTAGTGGCGTTTCTCGGAAACATAAGATGAGGGGGAGGAGCAGGGCCACAAAATTTACCAGGGAAGAACAACTTTCAATGTGTAAATTGATAAAAATTTCGAAAGTGAGGGGGGCCAAAGCCGGGTCAGACTCTTTTCTGGGGAGGGGGGTTTAGGATTTTTTGAGAAAAAGAGCCCTGGGTCGGGTTTAACAACTGAATAAAGAATATTGAGGAAATTGTCTTGCTTGTACAGATTTTAAGAAATGAAGATAAGATAAAGAAACAATCAGATATTACCTGCTGACTGAGTGTATTTTTTATGTGATTTTTGAGGATTGACTGTTTTATTCCAACAACTCATCATCATATTAACTGTTGGTATCATCTAAAAAATAACACAACAGTTTAAAAATATTCTGAGAAATATCAAATCTAGGGAGTTGAAATCAAGTGAATAAATTAACCAAGAACTAACGATTCGCAAAACGAAACCCAAAATCAACAGCATATTGGCAAAACACCGGTAGGAGCTAGTGTAATCTAATTTTACAAGGTACCTGGGTATCGCATGCTACTGATCAATATTTGATTAATAATCCCTGAGAAACCCTGTAAATACTAAATTAGAAACATGCCAAAATTCTTAATTTCACAAGTTATTTTTGTATCATAGAAGTATATTCTTGTTTTGATCAGTTTTATTATAGTTTATTGTGGGTATGTTATGTGTTATAGAAGTATATTCTTGTTTTGATCAGTTATTATAGTTTATTGTGGGTATGTTATGTGTTATAGAAGTATATTCTTGTTTTGATCAGTTATTATAGTTTATTGTGGGTATGTTATGTGTTATAGAAGTATATTCTTGTTTTGATCAGTTATTATAGTTTATTGACGGTATGTTATGTGTTATAGAAGTATATTTTTGTTTTGATCAGTTATTATAGTTTATTGAGGGTATGTTATGTGTTATAGAAGTATATTCTTATTTTGATCAGTTATTATAGTTTATTGTGGGTATGTTATGTGTTATAGAAGTATATTCTTGTTTTGATCAGTTATTATAGTTTATTGAGGGTATGTTATGTGTTATAGAAGTATATTCTTATTTTGATCAGTTATTATAGTTTATTGTGGGTATGTTATGTGTTATAGAAGTATATTCTTGTTTTGATCAGTTATTATAGTTTATTGAGGGTATGTTATGTGTTATAGAAGTATATTCTTGTTTTGATCAGTTATTATAGTTTATTATGGGTATGTTATGTGTTATAGAAGTATATTCTTGTTTTGATTAGTTATTATAGTTTATTGTGGGTATGTTATGTGTTATAGAAGTATATTCTTGTTTTGATCAGTTATTATAGTTTATTGTGGGTATGTTATGTGTTATAGAAGTATATTTTTGTTTTGATCAGTTATTATAGTTTATTGTGGGTATGTTATGTGTTATAGAAGTATATTCTTGTTTTGATCAGTTATTATAGTTAATTGTGGGTATGTTATGTGTCATAGAAGTATATTCTTGTTTTGATCAGTTATTATAGTTTATTGTGGGTATGCTATGTGTTATAGAAGTATATTCTTGTTTTGATCAGTTATTATAGTTTATTGTGGGTATGTTATGTGTTATAGAAGTATATTCTTGTTTTGATCAGTTATTATAGTTTATTGTGGGTATGTTATGTGCTGAAGGGAAACTATGTGGAAAAGATTACTACTTGTTAACAGGTACACAGGAGAAAATATAACTTTGACATATAATGGATTATCTATTTCGATGATCGGTTATTGAAATTATAAATTCCTAGTGAGGATAATTGATTATTTGGATCATTTTACCCTGCCTTATTTGTAAACAGGATTCTCAATAATTTAAGAAGTTAATACTGTAGTAGATTTACTCTTTTCATTTCATTATTAATCTGATTAAAGATTAACTATTCACCTTGAAAGGGAAGACAGAGTATTATCTCGAATTAAGCTGTGACAATACAATTAATGAGGATAAATTCGTTACTTTACCTTGATAATAGTGTCAATCAGCTGTTTTCTATATTCTCTAACATCTACTGGTAATTTATCAGGACTAGATTCACCACTCCTGATCAGCGTTACCCCACGATTCAATATAAACCGGTATAACTCTATTGTTTTATGACGTACCACCATAGATTCATTCTAAAAACAAGGTCATGATGTTTTATTAAAACTAGAACTTAAGTTATAATCTAATTTAAACCCAGATCTGGGTATTCATTCAGGTTCTTTTTTCTATCGGTGTCTCTACTTGTAGTCTAAAAAATACTAAAACTGAAAACAATGTATTTTATACTAAAACGAAAATCAGTGGCCTTAGTTTCAAAAACATAACAAAGATAAAAATCCAAACTTTTTAATTCCCAAATAAGATATTACAGTAATCTGATTGGATAATAAAACTGAATATAAAATCAATTTTAGTGATTGACCAATCAGATGATTGCAACACTTAAAGCCCCAAATGACCAGAACACTAAAATCGTCTAAAATCGTCGTAAGTTTTAGAGTTGCAATGAGTATATGATCACTTTAAGGTACAGGCACACGAATGGTCTTGGTCAGTGATTTTTATTGCCGACTAGAGTCTTGTCAAGAGTTTCAACGACTGACACGGGCACACATGGAGACAAAAATATCCAGTTGGTTGTTTTCCACCATGTTGATAAGCAGAGCATGCCATTGAAAGGAAAATGATTCTGATTGGATGATGACAGTCTGTCTCTCAGACAATAAATCTATCGGAGACAATAATCAAACTTGTTTGATACTACAAATCCTGTCGGCAACATGATAATCTTGTCGTAGAAGCATGGGCACACACAAGATTTTACTCAAGATTTGAGTCGGAGACAAAAATCTCCAACCAAGACCGCTTATGTGCCTGTACTCTTATAGGTCCGAAAGTACATTGGCTCTCTTAGTGTAATTTGATATATGGCAGTGAGTTTTAACCAATCAGAAGGACATTTTTCATTCAAAATAAAACTTTAAGTTATTTATCTGTAATCAAATCAAAATTCAACTTTTAAAAATCAAAAATGTGAAGTAACATCAAATCTTAAACTAACCTTCAAACCATTGGCCAGTGTTTTGCGTATTATCTCAGGAGGGATGAAATATGTTGTTGCTATGGTAACTACGTTATTAATAGTAACGTCTTCTAGATATTGTAAATTAGGAGAAGTGGTTTGATTCTCGTAGATCTGAAAATATATCAAATAACAAATATGTCAAATTCAAATTTTTCTATTCTATTTCTTCTACCATTTTGAATTCTGTCCACTTTAGCGGCACATGTGGAACGCGTTCTGATCCCTGTTCTAATCGTCTCGTTGATTCCATGAATCCCAAACACGCACCAATCTACTTTATTTTTTTATTTCCATCGCATGTCTCTGATGCACCACATAGACATTTGAGAAAGCGTGGTGTAATCTCTGAATCTCACAAAAAATGAGCACCACTTTTATTATTTTTCAATTGATAAACTTGAGATGTAATATACCTCTAGAATAAAGTTGATACATTTCAACCATTCTGGTGTAGGTCTGGGTAATAGTGCATGGTTAAATAAAGGTAGATAATGTTGTAGTAAATCAGGACACTCCTTTAAGATTTGAATAACCAGTAGTTTTAATTTAGAATGGTTGTAGGGATGTTGAAGGGATGACAGCATTTTAGACAGGGTAATATTGTGGTTGCTGAAATAATTAAAAGTTAAAATATTAACAGATTTTGACTGACAGATAGTGGTTAGCTAGCAAGATACGCCCGCTTCCCTGATATCTTTTCAGTATATCAAAGGCTGTCGACAATCTATGTCAAATGGCACATTGTTGATTTAAACAAACACACAAAATTTTATAAAATTCTGACTAAAACTGTCACCTCTATTGCGTTCACAAGTCATATTTAACATAATGTGAATGTATCATTAAAATCAGTCACCATAGTGTTCACCAACAAATTTTGACGTGTTTTTCCTCTGTGAAGGGCAATAAACCCACAAACTGTTCATCGAAAAATCAACAAATTCAAACTTGACCAGGATCTTATCAATATAAAGACGATCTTTTCACAGAAACCAAGCAAATGTTGTTAGATTCTAAGGAATATAAGGATAACTAATGAATTGCAATATTCTCCTTGTGACTTAAAATTGTGTGTTTGATAGATATTCTATATCACCAGCTTGTGCATTTTTATTGGCAAATATTAAATTTCAAGTTAGTTTCATACTGACCGTTTCCCAGTGCCAACTGTTTTATCGAAGAAAGCTATACCATGTTTAAAAGAACAACACAACGTTGATAAAAAATGGTGGACTAGATCTATTACTGTTAATTTATCTTCTTCAGATGCCGTGTCCTGGGGGCAAAAATAAAAATAAAATATCATACTAGAATCTTTCTTATCTGAAAACTTGACTTCACATGATTTGAGTGTTCCAACCATCTGATTGGTCAAATACTATAATTATTTTAAATTTAGTTTTCTTAGCCAATCAGATTACTGTATTTGTTAAGAATAATCCCAAGTGTGTTTCAATTCCATGATAATTTAGATGGAAATGAAGAAAAAGAATCCACAATAATAATAATAATAATAATAATAATAGAATGTATAAAGACTAACTAGAGTCAAATAAAACATTCCTTTAAATTAATAAACAATTATAGATCTCAGTCTTACCTGAACTTCACCATGTTTGCTGGATTTACTGTCTCGCCATTTCTGTGGTCCACACCAATAATACAGCTGAGTTAACTCGTGTAAAATTCTCCCGTTAAAAATCCCAACTTTAGTTGACTTGTTGATACCTTGGTTCTCTAATATCTAGGGAGTAAAATTCACTAGATGAGAATAATATTATCAAAAAGACACTGGCCGAGGTCATGAATTAAGAAATAAAAATAAAGGTCTTGAGATGATTAGTGTAAAAATAGAAAAATAGAAAAACAAAAATGTGATAAGTTGTATATCTCATTAAAGTCAACTGGGCAAAGTAAGTATTGATTCTTAAAAACTTTCACCTGTTATTATAAAACTTTCAGAGTTTTTATTCTTCTCCCGAGTAAGAGAAGTCAGGGAGTCAGTGGGTCAGTGGGTCAGGAGGTCAGGAGGATTTACGAAGAGTTACTGAACAAGATACATGATATATCTCTCCAATAAACCTGGCCTTACCTTTTCATGAAAGATCTGTAGAATCATTTCTATTAGTTCCAGTTTATCATGAGATATATCATAAAATACATTCTGTACTAATTCTAAAATAAACAAAAATTATATATCATTAAAAAAAACACCTTGGCCAGTACATTACTAGTTTATTTTTACATTGTTATGTGTATTAGAGCATCTTAACAAAATAACATATGGTGTCACCATCGCAAAAGTTTCTGATAATAGTGACCTCATTACATGCCCATCTTTAGTGGAACTACAAGAACCACAGACGTCTGACTGAAAACTGGAATGGTGTAAATCGAAGATATCAGTGTCCCTGATACACATAAAAAATTATAGGATTTGAAAACATGACAATGATAATAAAATATAAAGAATCAATAAATCTAGTACCTGTTTTTTTAAGAAGTTGTCTAATCAATGTATTACTACCAGATAGTAAGAATGATATTATAAAATATATAACACATGTTCTCACATCTTCATTATCCTAAAATAATAATCAAAATATCATAATGACAGGTTCACTTTCTAATATAGAACTTATATACTATCTGGAGAGTATGGTCAGTTGTTGACAACTAAATTACTATACTGTAAAAAAACTCTCAACTAACATCTATTTCAAAATCTCATGCTGCCAAGTGTTGTAGATATAAGGCCCTCATCAGGACAGCTACTCTCTGACTACACTGATTTCTGAATTGAATTTTGTCCTGATATTGTCCTGATTTTGTCCTGATTTTGTTTTGATATTGTTTTGATATTGTTTTTATTTTGTCCTGATATTTTCCTGATTTTGTCCTGATTTTGTTTTGATATTGTTTTTATTTTGAAGATTACTGATTTCATCTGACTAAATTTGAACTTACTGAGATATTTTTATGGGTAAAAAGCGGAATCAAACTTCCGATATTTTTCTCCTCAAATAAATCAAGAACACAGAGAGCCGACGTTTCACCCTGTAGCACCATCGACGTTAATAATTTTATCGTTGATTTTAATTGGTTGGGTTTATTACGAATATTCAACGCCAGGTAAATCTGTTTTGAATTCACACCACAAATATGACTGACGATTCCCTCGCCTACGTGTCCGTATTTCTCAGCTAAATCATCGCCTGTTCTGAGCAAGATACACTCAAATACACGGAATATCTTCGACACCTATAATAGAAAATAAGAAAATGATAATTAAGAATAGTTTTCCATGTGAGGTTTCATACATGCTGGGTTTGTCAAAATCTGTCAATCTAACTGACCGTTAGCGACGGACAGACAGCAGACATGGGTGACATCATTATTAAACACCCTCCCCACTTAAAATGGGCGTATCAAAAGTTTCCTTTTGAATGCAGAAGAAATATTGAAATCCTAAATTCCAAGAATAGGTAGATGGCAAATACTTTTCATTCAGTCCTCCATTCCTTACAACAACAATAACATTCAAGATGGCAGCCCTTTCAAGAGTCCCAATAGTGATCTACACTCTTCTACCCTAAACTTCAAACACAAGATGTCCTGATTCTGGCTTCCATCATCAATTCTTCCACCTGCCCGAACCTACCTCAGCTGATTTCAACGTTTTGCCGTCAATAAGATGGAAGATCTGTGAACAATCTGGAGACACTTCGATGTAATCTTTAACGATGTCATAATCTGTGTATTCTGGGTAGCCATTGGCAGCATCACCGAACTCTTCTAATGCTGTAAAATAAAAACAAGAGAATCAGTTTGAATCTCGGGAACGTTCAGATTTGTATGTGAATCAATGACAAGAAAGACTACTGTCTGACTACACTGAGCTTTGAAATAAATTTTTTCTCTCATTTTATTTATATTTAAACTTTATACAATTTGTCTAAGAATGTCTTTAGGTCTATAGAAATATAAGGTTCAGTGATTTTACATATAAAACAGATACACTTCCCTCCTAGAAAATTCAAGTGGAAATGAACTATTTTTTGGACATAATTCGACTCTGTAAAATCATGTTTACAAAGTATAACTTTTCCAGTGGTTAACATTTTCATCAACCAAAAGGTAATGTAAGACTCTCAGTAGTATCTTGTCGTTGATATTTCAATTCATACGGAAATGATTGCCAAAATTCAATTCAGAAAACAGTGTAGTCAGAGAGTAAGATTTCTTATTTATCACCAAGAAAAGAAATGGACATTCGATGTCTGACAGCATTGTTTCATTAAAATTGACAATAATAATATGAAGATGGGGTTGTCCTGATTGGACAGGTTTCACTGTGATGGTCACTGTGTAGTAATTTAGGAAACACAGCTAAAAAAAAAGTCTACAGACAACTTGGAAAACTGCACCTAAAAATATGGTGTCCACATTTTTCAGCATAGATTTGAATTTGGTTGCATTGAAGTCGTCTTTTTCTTTTGCCTTCTTTTCAGATGAAGCATTATCTTCGTCTTCTATCGCCTTTTTCCTTTTCTGGTGTGTTTTCGAAGCCATTTCCAAAACCTAAACACACGTGCTTCCGGTTTTGGTCTGTGTACACACGTTTTGATGACATCACGAATTATTTTTAGAATTCATGACGTCATACACAAACACAATCACAAGAAGATCAGTCATTTTGCAATATTTCTATCAAAAACGCAACTAAAGAGTAGTTAATTCAAGACTGTTTGGACATAACTTTTAGAATTTGTTTGGAAACCAACAGATCATTTCAAAATGGACAGTATCCTTTTAAGAATATGGTGGAATTTTAGTTGTTTTGAGTCGTTTGAAAGGATATGGGTGGTGGGGATTCCCATTTTCAGATCTTTATTATCCCTGCTGTAAGTTTGTTTACATTGTAAGATTTACGAAAATGGCTGAAAATTGTCCTCTGTACCAACAAATTTCAGATTGATAATGTGTGCTTATGTTGATCATTTTATCAGCGGACTATCAGTACTGTTTGATGCTTATATATTTCTTACTAGTCTATATAGACAACTTGGACCCCTGTAATTGTGGCACGTAAAGATGGTCTCTAAAAATTTTATGTGTATCAGGGACACTAATACTAATAGCATCAATTTACACCATTCCAATTTTCAATCAGGCGTTTGTGGTATTTGTAATTCTTCTAAAACTAACGCATTTTATGATGTCACTAATCGTGAAAGGTCTAATGTGATAGAGCAGATTTACGCTTTAGTGACATCATCAAACACTTAGTTTTGTGGAAATTGCAGGAACTACAGATGTATGATTGAAAATTGGAATGGTACAAATTGATGCTATCTGTGTCCCTGTTTACTTACTGGCAGCATAGTCACGCAAATTATACCGAGCGGCAGGTAAACCGGACGTTACCAAGTGCCGTCACATAATGTTAACAACATATACACTTAAAGTTAAATATATTAAATAAATTTTATTTTATTAACACTTAGGGTTCAAAGGCAAAGACTCGGATAACAATTTAAAGACATCTCGGAACACATGTTATAAGACTCTTTGAAATTGGTCCGAGTTCCAAGTCTTAAAAAAATGGTTTGACTATAATTATCTACAAAAAATTAAAAAAATATTCTTTGAAAGTTTCTTAGTGATATGTAAAAGTTGTCTTAAAAATGTGGTCCGAGTTGTCTTTGGGTTGACATTTGTTCTACGAATCTACTAGTATATTACCTTGATCATGGCACACACCCTGTATTTCGTTGTTTCCCTTAATCTTGTCCAGAACATTTATTTAATCTAAGATTTGCAGCTAAAGATTTGGAGAGAAATGCCAAGAAATCAGAAAAATCAGAGAAAGATGAGAAAAATAAACTGAAAAAGGTAAAAAATCATGTTGATATCGTTGATTTAGTAAGGCTATATTGTAAAATGAAACTGATTTTGACATCTTACTTCAGCTTGGGAAAATGAAAAATTTTGCATTGTACGATCAATTCTCAGCTTTCACTATGTGTTTTGTGTGAAAGTCGTGAGGGGGTTCCCAATATTCGCAGGAGATCACATCTAACAGGTTGGAAAGCATGGTCACAAGTGAAAAAAAGTTTTCCATTTAAGTAGGTATGTCTACAATTTACTGTCAAATCTAAGGTTTTTAGTAGTAAAAGATCGGATTCTCTTCAATTATAAGAATATATTTGAATAATTTCAGGCCATTGCTAAAGGTAATATGGAAGGAGCAAAAATTCACGCTGAAAATGCAATTCGACAGAAAAACCAGGCGTTGAATTATCGAAGAATGGGTGCCAGGATTGATGCTGTAGCTCAGAGAGTTCAGACGGCCCTGACAACCAAACAAGTGACACAATCTATGGCAGGAGTCGTCAAATCAATGGAGTCCGCCATGAAATCTATGAATCTAGAAAAGGTATGTATTTTATTCTTCCGACTTATCTACAAAGATGCCAAAAGTCTCAGATAGTTTCTTTTTACTTTAAAGAAGAGTTAACTCATTGAGGGTGAATTTCAGCTTTTGAAACCTACAGAATTTGTTTTCCGTTTTCTTAGAAATTTATATTTGAAGTAAAGAATTGGACTGAAAGTTTATTTCAAATTTCCGTTTTTTCTAGGTATCTCAGCTAATGGACCGATTTGAACAACAGTTCGAGAATTTGGATGTCCAGTCTCAAGTTATGGAGAGTACAATGTGTAACACTTCGACGCTGACCACCCCTCAGAACCAAGTAGACAGTCTGATGCAGGAAGTAGCAGATGAGGCAGGGTAGGTACTCTCCCCTTAACGGTGCTCATACACCATAGTTATCACCACTTGTAAATAAGGATAGTGGTGATAAATTTCAAACATAACTCTCATATAACTGAATTTTAAGTTGTGTTCAGAACTCATGACCACTTTCATTATTTACAACCATACACAACTGGTAATCACTATGGTGTACTACGAAAATGGTTTGATCTCTATCATTGTTTTAAATACAAGATTCTCTCCCATTGAATGATAACACTAACCTCCTGAGACTGGGGGTTCAAATAGGGGGCAGATTAACTCAGTAGAGGGGACAACTGTCGAGGCTAAATTCAAAATGCTGCAACTCTGTGGAACATCATAGTCTCTAGCCTCTCATCGAAGGTTTAAAAGGCGTCTTCCAAGAAATTTTTCAAATAATTGAAATTTGGGGTAATAAAATGGCACAGCCACTGTTAATCTGTTTATTTCTATTATTATATAAATGAAGTCTGTATGTCCTGAATTTATTGGAGTTTATTTCTATATTATGATGTTATTTTATTACAGACTAGAGTTAAACATGGATTTACCTCAAGCCCAGGGGTCAACTATTGGTACAGCATCTTCAGCCCAGGCCTCCCAGGAACAGGTGAGTTCTCTCTTTTCACACCCTGTTTCTATTGGTCCTGGACTAGTCAGTAACTGACTGAATCTTACTAACTTAATTAAAATAATTCTGACAGCTTTCAGATTGTGTCATGAAGGAAGCATAAAGCTAGTGGTACGAATTTAAAATTAAAAAAAAATGGCATGTGCACCTTCGTGATCAGACAAATACTTGCTGGCATTTTTAATGAACTATCGCACAAAAATATACTGGACTTCCATTATCTAGGAGATTCTTCGAAAGTTTAGTGGAAAGTTATTTCTAAGGCACTTCTTTTACCTTTTAATACATATTCACTCATTTAATATTTCTAATTGTTTATTTTACAGGACGAGTTATCACAGAGGTTGGCAAAATTACGTCAAATGTAAAACACAATCTTTCTTTTATAGTCAAATTGTCGAGAAACTAAAACTAAACCAAGATCAAATCCAAATTTTAAGGAATACAGTACTCTGGGATCTTTTACTTGAAAACTTGAATTGGGATGATTTTAGTATTCGAGTCATCTGATTGGTCAAACACTACAATCTATTCTACATTTAGTTTTTTTATCCAATCAGATTACCTTATGTCTTAAAATCTGGATTTAATCTTAGATAAGTTTTCGAGAATACGGTCTCTGATTGGTTTACTAGACTAGATTTAAAATCAATTTTAGTGATTGACCAATCAGGTAACTGGAATATTAACGTGATTGGTCTAAAGAGCTCTAAAGACTTTGTGTTCACAAATATACACAAAAACTTCCAGTAAGATATTATAAAGGTTTTATAATACTACAGTAATCTGAAGGGTTAATTAAAATAAATTTGAAATCAATATTTTTTGATTGACCAATCAGGTAACTGTGCGTTTGAATTATTTTTGAGTCGCTGTTGAATCAGTTATGAGTTACACCATAAACCAAGACCTCTGATTGGCTGATTACGTTACAGTCTCTATTTTAACCCTTTGAACACCCAGTGTTAATAATATAACACGTCATATACCCTGAACTTCAAGTAAAATAACTGTATGACACTATGTGAGGTCAATTGATAATGACCGGTTGATGTAATATTACGTAATTATGTGGCTGGTAAACTGGCCGTTAGGGTTAAGAAGATTAACCAATCACGGTTCTCGATACTAGTTAGTTAGGATAGAAGAATGTTAGGAGTATTTTAACTGGCTGATGACTGTAAGTGTAAATATATTGTTTAAACTAAGTTTGTAACCTTCCTATTCTTTTTGAACAGAACATCATGATTTTAGTCTAATTACATTAAAATAATGACTTTTCTATTTTATTTATAATATACTTGTTTATTTACTTTTTATTATCAACTTTCATTTTTGTTGTTTGCTTGTATTTATAATAATGCCAATTCAATACATTAAAGAGATTGTAAATAGGTTTTCTGAATTCTTTAAGTGTATCTGAAACACTGACAGCATCGATTCGTACCATTCTAATTTTTAATCAGACGTGTGTGGTTCCTGCAAAACTATTAATTTTTTTTTTGCATTTTTGCAGAAATGTCTCTACCACATCATAATGTGCTTCAATTTTGCAGAAAACCTTTTATGATGTCACTAATTGCGAAAGCTACTTAATCGCATAGCGCCATTTGTAATTAGTGGCTAAACACGAAGTTTTAGTAGAATTACAGGAACCACAGATGTCAGATTGAAAATTGGAATTGTGCAACATAAAAAATTTGGAAAACCTAGTCCTTACAATCACCTTAAACAGAGTAGAGTCTTCTCCCCTCTCCCCCCTCCCCACAATATCTTGTCTAAAGTTTAGGGTTATATTCTGATAAATAAATAGAAAAGTGAAATGTTTTGTAAAAATGTAAAATGATATAAGTTTAGGAGGTTGTTTTTATATATTGTAAATAATATTGTCATTTATCATTAAAATTTTATATCTTAACATTGATATTTTAATGTGATGTTTATTTTGCTGGAATTTAGTATCATCTCGTTGATGATGAGTCATGTCTCCTCATTATTTCAGTCAACTCAGTTGTAAAAAGGTATAGTTAATAATAGACAGGATCCTCATGAACCTAAGTAGTATCCTTGTTCAAAATATGGTACTATTTTTCCCGTTTGAATTATCTTGTTCAGATTCTAAAATAGCCCATTCTGACATGAAATCTTCCGTCCCTAAGCTGTAAATGGGTATAGATGATTTGCTAAATATAAATACCAGAAGAAATTACCTGTGTTTCTCAAAAAATCTTGTCAAATGAAATTTGTCATAAGAGGGGAATGTTATGTTGAAAAAAAACAACAGTTATGACAAAATATGACAATAAGATCTTTGAGAAACACTGACACACTGACTGCTTGGTCAATGAATGTTAAGACCAAAAAAAAATTACCGGTTTTAAGCGACACAAGATAAAATAAATATTTCCTTTATATAACATAAACAACATCCATGGCAGTGACAGTCTTCCTCTTGGTATGTTCATTGTAGGTGATGGCATCTCAAATGACATTTTTATACGCCACATGAAATGGGTGGCGTATATCGGTCGGTCGGTATTGCTCAGTGTCACAAAATCTGCTTCAATATCTTAGACTGTTAGCAATAGCTATGTGATAAAACACCTCGTTTGATTGGAATTGCCAGAACCACAGACATCTGACTGAAAATTGAAATAGTGAAAATTGATGTTTTCTGAAAACCAATAAAATTCAAGGGTTAGGTTCCATGGAAGAGAAGAAATTACAGCAATTTTATTTTTTTTATTCATATATTTTATAAAAGGGATTGTAAAGAGGTTTTCCATTTTCTAAAAAATTTTATGTGTATGAGGGACACTGAAAGCATCAATTTGCAGGAAACACAGACGTCGGAATGAAAATTGGAATGGTGCAACATGTCCCTGATTCACATAACTTTAGAAAACCTAGTCCTTACAATCACCTTAAACAGAGAAGAGTGCCCTCCCAATTCTTATTTATAATTATCTAACTTCAAACAGGACTGTTTCGGCCTGCTGGGTCTCATCAGTGCAGTGCTAATACTGGAGTTGAGGTTTGTCTATATATCCGCCTCAGATGACCCGAATTATGTGGTATCACCGTACCAATCCAGAGTACTCAAACTAGTAAACTAGTGAGACCAATACAAACTAACAACAATGGTAGAGTTATTTATATGTGTATATTTTATAATAATAATAGTTTGAATATTTATATTTTTCAATTTTATAATACAATCCATTCTGAATATTTATTACTTATATCTTATATTATATTTATACACAATTATATATAACTTTATCTGTCTACCAACAACAAAGGTTATAAATGCTATATTGAAATTCAACTCCATAAGTGTCGGTTTTTAACTCCTTATACACATCAACATCACAAAATTACACTTTATAATATTCTATACACTGTAATTATATATTTAATACATCTTAAATTCATTCTCACTGCTAAAATAGTACATCAATTGTGTAGAGTGATATACAAATACCACTGTTAAAATAGTGTTCAATACATCAATTGTAGAGCGATATACAAATACCACTGTTAAAATAGTGTTCAATACATCAATTGTAGAGTGATATAGTAATACCACTGTTAAAATAGTGTTCAATACATCAATTGTAGAGTGATATAGAAATACCACTGTTAAAATAGTGTTCAATACATCAATTGTAGAGTGATATAGAAATACCACTGTTAAAATAGTACTCAATACATCAATTGTAGAGTGATATAGAAATACCACTGTTAAAATAGTGTTCAATACATCAATTGTAGAGTGATATAGAAAATACCACTGTTAAAATAGTACTCAATACATCAATTGTAGAGTAATATAGAAACATTACTGTTAAAATAGTGCTCAATACATCAATTGTAGAGCGATATAGAAATACCTCTGTTAAAATAGTGCTCAATACATCAATTGTAGAGATATATAGAAATACCACTGTTAAAATAGTGCTCAGTACATCAATTGTAGAGTGATATAGAAATATTAAAACAGAACCTAATAAATCATGTTGTTACTCAGAGTTTCACACCATGAGATCTTCAGACAACTGATCTATTTCAGCCTGTGTCTCTTCTGAAGTTTGACAAGTAGAAATCTTCAGACAACTGATGTATTTCAGCCTGTGTCTCTACTGAAGTTTGACAAGTAGAGATCTTCAGACAACTGATCTATTTCAGCCTGTGTCTCTACTGAAGTTTGACAAGTAGAAATCTTCAGACAACTGATCTATTTCAGCCTGTGTCTCTACTGAAGTTTGACAAGTAGAGATTTTCAGACAACTGATCTATTTCAGCCTGTGTCTCTACTGAAGTTTGACAAGTAGGGATCTTCAGACAACTGATCTATTTCAGCCTGCATCCCTACTGAAGTTTGTCAAGTAGAGATCTTCAGACAACTGATCTATTTCAGCCTGGGTCCCTACTGAGGTTTGACAAGTAGAGATCTTCAGACAACTGATCTATTTCAGCCTGTGTCTCTACTGAAGTTTGACAAGTAGAGATCTTCAGACAACTGATCTATTTCAGCCTGCGTCAGTACTGAGGTTTGACAAGTAGAGATCTTCAGACAACTGATCTATTTCAGTCTGTGTCCCTACTGAAGTTTGACAAGTAGAGATCTTCAGACAACTGATCTATTTCAGTCTGTGTCTCTACTGAAGTTTGATAAGTAGAGATCTTCAGACAACTGATCTATTTCAGTCTACACTCCTACTGAAGTTTGATAAGTAGAACTCATATTCTGATATCTGAAGTTATCAAAAGAATAAAACACTCTTCATGTTTAAAATGTGTAGAATCCGTTCTAATTTAGAATTATTTAATAATACAATTCTCTGGTCAATGTACAGTGTATACCCATTACCAAGAACTTTACCAAATATAACCGAATGGGAAAATTTGGTCAAAATAAGAATTAAGAAATGAAATCATTGTAGTTACCCATCTAATGTGTTCCTGAATTAACAATAAATTCTAAGACTCACCAAGACTAGCTATACATTATACCTTTGGTGTGTGCAATGAAGTCAATTTTGTCCAAAAATTAAGAAATTTCAAAACCAGAATGTGAGTGAATAGCATATCTTAACTTTTCTTTTAAAATACTTTTCTTACTATAGTTGGGTAACTTTAATAGATTGAAACACGTTGACGAAGTCGGCAGACGTCCGCCTGCGTCTTTCTTTTTGATATTAAAAAATCCCTTTAATACACTTCCGACCGTATCGCCCATATCTTGGTCATCACTGACCTCAACACATCGAATAGAAAACGGAGGCTCCAAATGAGCGAAACCCAACAATGGAGGCTTCGAGCAACTAGTTACAAATTTCAAAAACAGACTCTTCTCAGCGTCTTTAAAATCTTTATCCAGAATGTCCCATAACCAGTTTATAACTCTATGGTTGTTATGGTAACCACCGTAATATTGAGTATGACGTCTCAGATCCTCAATATCCATGTCCGTATTATCACCGGAAATTAGTTTCTGGAATTCTGGCGCTGAAAAGATGTGTAGCCAGTCTTTATTAATCACAGTTTTAAAACCACGAATAAACGCGTTGGTCTGATCTCGAATCTGACGATACATTCGAAAATGTGCCATCAAATGGACATATCGAATTTTATTTTCGTTGGTGACAGATATTGCTTTACCCCCAGGGACCAACTCGTGGGTTTCGATTCTCCCCATACAATCCTCGTCACACGAGAATGTAAGTTCAAGGTCACACATATCTCCATCGTAATGTTTTATATAATTCAAACTTTTCGCGAGTTCCGGGTCCAAGGATGGAAGTTCATCTAAAGAACTATACGTCGAACTTTGTTGATGTCCAAGCATCTGTGTTAGAAAAAAAGATGCGAAAGGAATTTCGATAATGATTCCTTCATACACGGCTTTTCCTAACATTTTACCAACAAATTCAAACAAAGCCAAATGATTTTCTTGAATAAATGACGTAGATGAAGGATAAAGTTTCTGTTCACTTGTAACTTTAAATAAACTCAAAGACGGATCGAAAACTCGTGAAATAGTTTCTTCTAGAAATTCTTTAAAAACTCCATCTTGATCTATCCCAGCTTCATCAAGTCCTTGTTCGTTTATAAATTTTACTCGAATGATTCCTTTGAGGGCACGAGACGGCAACTGAGCTAATTGACGATAACCGTCCTCCACGATTCGACTACGATGTACGGTTATTAACGTTGACTGCGGAGAGGCACAAACAGATTCTGTAATTCCCAATACGTCTTTCTCCTTAGAAATGTATTTTCGGAATAAGATGACTCTATCGTTAAAAGGTATGATATGGGGAACTTTCTGCATGAGAAACTGAACTGATTTTCGTCCCCTGTCCAACTCGGCCATAAATAAACTTGGTTTCACGTCCCGAATCAGCCAATGATTTTTGGGAGCAAATTGACGTCTGGCGTCTCGTTCATGAAGAATCATTAACAATGTCCAACACGAATTATAAACATCAGAACTCGCTGCCGTTTGAAGATCGATCATGCCTGTCCACAAAACGCGAAACACAAAAATATTCAAAAATTCACTCATTTTCACATAATCTGACACTTTAAGAAATCTCTGAGTTTCGTACATCTCAATGTCATCTAAGGTCGTCAATAAATGACTGGCTGTTTCACAAAATAACGTCAACAGACTGAAAACTGGGTGAATGGTAGAATTGGGCGTTTCGGTCAAAAAATCCAAATAGATTTTCAATCCACAATTTGGTCCCAAGTCACAAAGGAATCTCCACAAATTTGGTAGCAAGACTTCGTTATAACTCAGCCCTCCAATGACGTCCATTTTTAATTGAGATAAAGTTTGTAGAGTGGTACGGTATAAATTACAGGCCAAACAAGTTGTTGTGGACATCGAACTTTCCAGTTTTATCTTCGGAGCGTCATTTTTCTGTGAAGCTTTCTCAATAACTTTCTTGATAATGTTTCGACTAGGTGAAGCTTTCGGAGCTGATTTCAATTCAGAGATTTCGACATATTCTATCAGATCTGTGAACAAAATTCTGATCATTTTGTCACTCCATAAAAGTTGTAATTGTTTGACGACGAAGTGCATTGCCTCGTGTAAACTTTTATCAGTAGCTTGAGAAAACCAGCCTAAAACTGGATGCCAGTGAGTCAAATTTGACTTTTTACTTAACACATACTTCTGACATCCATCTAGCAGTCGAATCATCACGCACATAAAGTTTAAAGTATTTTCTATCAGGCCTTCCAGTTCGGAGAAACCGAGTTGTATCAAATTGGCCATAAGACACAGAGCGTAATTTCCTTGTAGCGAATTAAAAATTATCCTTGTGCTTTGTTCATTGGTCATTAGATCAAGACAGCGTTTAAAAACACGATGAGTTATCAAGATCGCCAGTGTGTCTGGGGATAAAACACTGATATGGTGAACTATTGCTGGAACTGATAAAATGTGGAGTAAAAAGACGGACAAAAGATTGTCGGAAAAATTAGCTGCAATTAACGGGCGCAAGGCAACAGTCATAATGGCGGATAGAGTGTTCTTATTAAAGCTAGGTTTAAATCGAGCTAAACCTTTCATTAATAATGTGGCCAGAATTGGGTAGAGTCCCATCGTGTTTAAATGGCCCATGATATTGTTACATAGCTTTATCATTCCTTGACTCAACGCTTCCGTTGCTTTCGTCTTTAAAATCTTCCACGATGTTGTACTAGTAAATGTTACCAATATTCCTAAATGCAGCATGATACTGTTTGAATCGTGATGGTTCTCTGGTCTCAATATTTTCAAACACTGACAACATTTCCAAGCAATGTCTTTCACTTGTTGAATCCATAGCAATGCATTTTTTGTCATGGCTACAGAAATGTAAGAATTTTTTGTCACATCCGATTGGACGCTTATCAACAAATATCGACACAAATATTCAAAGCGGTATTTGTCATCAGCTTGGTTATAGAAAAACAAAAATCTTCTGACAGTTTTGAAAAATTCCAAGGCTGGTGCCAGTTTTGGTTTGTAGTCCACCCCTTCTCCTTCTCCATTTTGATCAGGTAACTGAATCAATCTGTCCAAATCATCACGAGCGTTCTTTTGAAGTTTCCGTCGACATAAAAAGCTTCTTGTGTAGCACTGAATTTTTACGGCTGAGAGTTCTCGAATCCTCTCTTGTGCTCTTTCTTCTCTGGCAGTTTTGGTGTTTTCCAGGAAGCTGTTTTTGTGTCTGTCTACGCTTCCAAACATTTTCGCGAATTCGTCTGCAAATTCTGAAGGAAATATTAAGAATTGACCTCAATATTCAAAACAGCAAAATCATGACTGAATAAAATTTTAGCAGACGATATCCAAAACATAAAATGTTGACCTTCAGAATGGAATTCTTGACGAAAATTCGATGTTATTGAAGTATCGATTGATTTGTTTTTGACATTTCATTCGTTCAATCATCCCTGATAACCTCCCTTAGCGGAAAGTATAATGTGGCTAAATCACAGGGCCTCGAAATTCTTGTTGGAAATGTTATCAAAAATAGGCTAGATCTACCAACAATTTATCAAAGTTTTCTTCTGGAAAATGAAAAAGAATAAACTTTTTTTTTAAATTAAATTAAAGATGTTTTCAAAGTCATTTCCAAAATTTTCAAACTTTGATAAAATGTAACGCTTCGAGTCCCTGTGAATTAACAAATGAGGTGCAGATAATCCGGAGATTTGGTTTATCTCCCTTAGGCCACTAAATTCTTATAAAAGTTTAAAGGTAGATAAGAGCTCCCCTGGTGGAATATTCCTCTGGTTTTAAAGAAATTGAGATCATTTTTGACCATTCCATTTACTTATACTCTATATTATTTAGTTGCACTTTTCAATATTGAGATCATGGAACTCTCTATGATCCAATATCAATGATATCAGCATTATACATAGACCGAAACATCTGTCTCCGAAACATCTGTCTCTATTCCAGCCTCTGATAGTTATTTGGACGAATGTCGGCTGGTGTATAGACAGAAAAAATAGGCCCTGTTAAATGGGATTGTTCTGCATCTAAACAGGTGTCGGGGGTTTATACCTATTTAGAAACCTTTGATCCGCAAAACCCAGGTTTATTTGGAAAGATGAATGTTTTGTAGTTCAGTAATACCATCATTTTCTCCCTACACCATTTATGTCATGTCTCATCTCATGTCCATCAAAGTTTTATTTTGGCGAAACTTATCTAACATCGGCCATTTAAAACTGCCAAAGTTCAATGGTCATAGATTCGCATGATACTAACAAAAAGAAATTTATGGTGTTGCTCAACACTAATTATAATCATCTTAAAGGTAATTCTATATTATTTGAGAGAAAACGCATCTTTGGAGGTGTGGAAAATCCCCATTTAACAGGGTCTCTTCCTTCTGACTTCCCCAACTGACAACTATCAAAATATGCATCAGAGACTGGAATAGTCAGATGTTTCGGACTACATTGTCCATAGCCCATAGGCTACCATATTCCTTAAGCACCAGCAGAATATAATATAATCCATTATATGAAAGATATCGTAGTGTTTAAGGAACATGATAGGCTACTGACATTCGAAGATTTTTACATTATTTGTTAGTTTGTTAAAGCGCTAAAGCGTAAACAGACCTGGCCATAATATGTCTATTATTATTATTATTATGATTATTATTACTGTAGTAACTGTAGGGTAGGTGTAGGTTCACTATGTCTATATAAATAGCTCTAACTGTTAAAAGTTAAAAGGTTAAAAGTAAGATTATCAAGTTAAACACAATTGTCCGAGCAACTTCAAAAGTGTTTTTATGTGCTCAATCAGCTCATCAAAAATGAACTGAATGGAGTTTTACATCCTACTTTTCTGCATCATGTGGACTAAAAAGACAGGCAATGTCATGCAGTGTACAATGAGGGAAATTTAGCAAGGACAGCAGCATTAACCTGCCCTTTTTCGATTTCCAACTATCGAAGGTGCCTGTAGCTCACGGGCCTCTGTTTATTGTTATCAGCTGATCAAACAAGATGTGAATATATAAGTCTATTAGTAGACCCCTAGGCCTATTATTAAATCAGAGAGATTCTAAATGTTCATATGAAGTTTAACATTTTATTTTTGTAGATTAAGTAGATTCTGAAAGTAAAATTGTGAAATGGAATAATTTAAAGACATGGTTGGTTAAACTATTATACTGATATGAATATTCATCAACAGATTTATGATAGTGAATAGAATATAGAAATTTATTACAGTGACCCCAGATCAAGGTCAAGAAGATAACAATCTTTCATTAATCATATTATATATCAAGACAATCAGAGACTCTAGAGTAAACCTTCATACACAATGGAGGCTTTAAAAACCACAGCTTGTTCGGAAATAGATAAACAATCTTCAGTGTTAAATGAACTGAGCCAAGATATCTGGAACCACCCTGAGTTGTGTTTTGAGGAACACCATGCCCATGCTAAACTTACAGACTTCCTGGAGAAATCAGGATTCGATGTGGAACGGAGTTATAAATTACCAACAGCCTTCAAAGCAACTTTTAAAAAAGGTTCTGGACCAAACGTAGCTGTTTTGTGTGAATATGACGCTCTGCCTGGTATTGGTCATGCATGTGGACATAATTTAATCGCTGAGTGTGGTATAGCTACATCCCTGGGGGTCAAGGCTGCCATGAAATCTTCTGATAAAGATTTTGGAACTGTGAGTGAAATTTTCACAATTCATCAATTTTTTTAGTTTCATGAACTTTCAGTAGCAGTGTGGGGTTTTTTTGTAGCTTAATACAATATTGTCATTGAATACCCTATTTTTTAGCAATTGTTGTTAAATCTGCTACAAATTCACTCTCCATTGTATAAGAAACTGCAGAAACAGATATGATGTATGTAGGCTATTTAATCATTTAATATTAGGATCATTATTAAAACACTGTTGTCATGGCATCTGTAGGGAAGAGTTTATTTAGAAATATATACAAGGAAGATTGAATATTGAAGGGTTTTACATGGATGTTTTGCAATTTGTGACAACGCAATATTTTGAACTTAAGCTAGTTTCTATCAACATGTAAATCAAACCTTATTTCTATAGAATTATGTTCAAAAAAGGGTGTTCATTGTTTTATAGTTTTGTTCTCTCTGTTCTTCCAGTTGACTGTGATAGGAACACCGGCTGAGGAAGGTGGAGGAGGTAAAATAGAATTAATCAATGCTGGTGTTTTTAAAGATGTTGATTTTTCTATGATGGCTCACCCATCTAAATTTACGTTATCCAGACCTATCTATGTAACAATGAACATGTAAGTTTTTATAATTGTCTTTTACCTAAAGTTTAGTATCGTCACACAGCACCATCAGATCAGACAGAATTATGTACTCGTCCTTATAAGAAAGTAGCTTCTATAACAGGGTAAATTTGTGGCTAAGCAACAAAAAATCAAATGAGTTTGATAAATCGAATCACGAATAAACTAATGTGTGTGTGTGAGGGTTAATGAAAAAGCTTTCTGGTAACTAGAGGCAAGTTTCTCTATGTTTCTAGTAACTAGAGGCAAGTTTCTATACGTTTCTGGTAACTAGAGGCAAGTTTCTCTATGTTTCTGGTAACTAGAGGCAAGTTTCTCTATGTTTCTGGTAACTAGAGGCAAGTTTCTCTATGTTTCTGGTAACTAGAGGCAAGTTTCTCTATGTTTCTGGTAACTAGAGGCAAGTTTCTATACGTTTCTGGTAACTAGAGGCAAGTTTCTCTATGTTTCTGGTAACTAGAGGCAAGTTTCTATACGTTTCTGGTAACTAGAGGCAAGTTTCTCTATGTTTCTGGTAACTAGAGGCAAGTTTCTATATGTTTCTGGTAACTAGAGGCAAGTTTCTCTATGTTTCTGGTAACTAGAGGCAAGTTTCTCTATGTTTCTGGTAACTAGAGGCAAGTTTCTATACGTTTCTGGTAACTAGAGGCAAGTTTCTCTACGTTAAAGTTAACGTTAACCAAGTTTAACCAAGTTTAACCAAGTTAAACCAAGTTTAACCAAGTTTAACCAAGTTTAACCAAGTTAAACCAAGTTAAACCAAGTTTAACCAAGTTAAACCAAGAAGTAGTTTACCATAAAATAGTGTTCTGTTATTTGATGAAAGATTGAGTGAACCTTTCTAAAAAAAACTAAAAGAAAATAAGAAATCATAGGCTTATGAACTGTAAAATTTCCCCTCATTGCATACTGCATAATATTGCACATCTTAATCTACCAAAAAGGAGAAATTTTATCCTCACGATTATCAATTCTTTTTTTTTTTCAGTGTGACGATTAAGTACCATGGTAAAACATCTCATGCTGCTGGGTTTCCCTGGGAAGGAGTTAATGCCCTTGATGCAGCTGTCCTGTGTTATCAGAATATTTCCGTGCTACGACAACAGATGAAGCCAACCTGGAGAGTACATGGTAGGATTTTCGCAATTTCATTGTAAAATTTAAATGGATAGGTCAACCACTTTGGGGAGTTGATTTCGGTCTTGGAGAAGTCTTCAGAAGTACTAGAAATGTATGAAAATCACATAATTCCTTTAAAAATATTTCAAACTAGCAATTTCTTTTCCTATTTCTATAGATGTCTTTTCTATATATGGCAGTGTCTCAAGAAAAATGACTTGTCTTTTTAACTTTCAAAAACACATAATTCTGGACATACATGGATTTGAAGGCTCAAATTTGAAG
>NW_008708335.1:263536-267403 GCF_000327385.1 Lottia gigantea
AAAAAATGGCGTATGTCCCCCATAAAAGTTATTCTATCAGTGCTGACCACTGAGGCTACAAACCCTGTATTCATTCCTATAATTTCATTGTATTCTCCATTTCTGAGGATGTTTTCAACTAGACTGTTGACATCGAACGAAACTACACGGTTGCCCTAGTTACCAGAATCCAATCACCAATGTAGTTCATCTCTGTGTAACAGCGTGAGAGAGCAAGCCTACATGGTAGTAATGGTGTTCATAGGCCGCCGTCGAAATTGGAGCCTTCAAATCCATATGTGTGCCCAGAATTATCCATGTTTGAATGTTAAAATGACGACTCGTCAATTTAAGATACTCTGTGATATATAGAAAAGACATATATAGAAATAGTGAGTAAAATTCCTAGTTTGATATATATTTAAAGGAATTATGCAATTTTCGTACATTTCTACTACTTCTCAAGACTATTCATATATGTTCAAGATGAAAATCAAACCTCCCAAAATGGCACACCTGTCCCTTTAAATAAACCTGAAGGCCAAAAGACAATTTACCTATGTTCTGGGTATTATATTTTTATGTCTAATTTCTTCGTCTCTTTGTTTAGGTGTAATAACAAAAGGAGGAGAGAAACCCAATATAATTCCAGATTACACTGAACTCTTATATTATATTAGAGCACCATCTAACACTGAGATAACAGTTTTAAACAGTAAAATAGACGCTTGTATCCAGGCTGCTGCTACTGCCACTGGCTGTACGGTAAGTTAATACAAACTACTGTCTAATAAACAAAACAGTACTAATGATCTAAACTGCATTTTCTGCAATTTCACTAAAACTAAGTGTTTGGTGACGTCACTAATCGCAAAATATGCTTTATCACATATGGACTTAGCGATTAGTGATGTCATAAACACTTCGTTTTAGAGGAATTTCAGGAACCACAGACGACTGATTGGAAATTAGAATGATGCAAATTGATGCTATCAGTGTCCCTAATACACATAAAATTTTTAGAAAATCTCTTTACAATCTCTTTAATAAAAACCATTGAAAAAACTTGAAATTCAACAGTTTGGAGAGACAATGATAGCAGCTTAAGAACTTTTCATATGAAGAAGTATATCAATCACAAGTGAGTAAGTATTTCATAAAGAAGAGTGGTATCAGGTGTCTAGAAAAATAAGCATACGCTGTCTGACCACGTCAAAGTACATTGAAAATGTTGATTTACTTGTAATATGAAAGGTAACAAGGGCATTAATGAATATTCTTCAGGCTGTACAATTCAGTGACACTAGGAAAGCATTGTTATCTGCCCTTGACCTGGCTGCAGAAAAAATAGGATGTAAAACTCCATTCATATCATCTCATTTCACTGTGGAATTGATAGCCCAAACTAAAGAAGTGTGTTTGTATTACATTGTAAGAGAACATGGCATCAATTTTCATCTTGAGAAATGTTATGTATTAGATATAGATCTATCAGCTGGTAAAATAAATATTTAGACAGCTGACATAAAGCTCCATCTTCTGGAAAAACCTAATATTTAAACGAGTATATCCCTTTGGATATACCTAGTCAATGATATCAGTTTGTGCTGGAAGTAGACGTTCATTTTTCATCTACCAACAACTACCTAGTCTGTGATATCAACAACTACCTAGTCTGTGATATCAACAACTACCTAGTCTGTGATATCAACAACTACCTAGTCTGTGATATCAACAACTACCTAGTCGAAACGAAATATTCAGACAAACCTTATTCTTCACTCCTTTCTAATAACACGTTGGCATCACTGTTTGAATCTAACGCTACCCAAGTCGGAGTGAAGTTTGATACAGACCCTGCTATAGTCAATAAACACGGTGGATCAACCGATATGGGGAACGTCTCACACACAGTGCCTAGTCTTCATCCTAAATTTGATATCGGTACCACTGCTGTTAATCATACCCACGAATTTACAACAGCTTCTGGTAAGTTGGGCATTAGGG
The DNA here is from genome assembly GCF_000327385.1 of Lottia gigantea. Classification (NCBI taxonomy): domain Eukaryota; kingdom Metazoa; phylum Mollusca; class Gastropoda; family Lottiidae; genus Lottia; species Lottia gigantea. The sequence goes on from NW_008708335.1 coordinate 265,523, forward strand.
GGTGAAAACCTTGGGCCAACTTTTGGAAGCACATAGTCTAGGACTTCTAGCCCTACCTACCTGTCGTCCCATAACGTGACTGACTCTAGCAAGCACCTAGCCTAACATATTTAACCTGTCCTGTGATAAGAGTATATGATAGGACACTGGACTGACTCCAGCAAGCACCTAGTCTAACATATTTAACCTGTCCTGTGATAAGAGTATATGATAGGACACTGGACTGACTCCAGCAAGCACCTAGCCTAACATATTTAACCTGTCCTGTGATAAGAGTATATGATAGGACACTGGACTGACTCCAGCAAGCACCTAGCCTAACATATTTAACCTGTCCTGTGATAAGAGTATATGATAGGACACTGGACTGACTCCAGCAAGCACCTAGCCTAACATATTTAACCTGTCCTGTGATAAGAGTATATGATAGGACAGTGGACTGACTCCAGCAAGCACCTAGCCTAACATATTTAACCTGTCCTGTGATAAGAGTATATGATAGGACACTGGACTGACTCCAGCAAGCACCTAGCCTAACATATTTAACCTGTCCTGTGATAAGAGTATATGATAGGACACTGGACTGACTCTAGCAAGCACCTAGCCTAACATATTTAACCTGTCCTGTGATAAGAGTATATGATAGGACAGTGGACTGACTCCAGCAAGCACCTAGCCTTTTAACCTGTCCTGTGATAAGAGTATATGATAGGACACTGGACTGACTCTAGCAAGCACCTAGCCTAACATATTTAACCTGTCCTGTGATAAGAGTATATGATAGGACACTGGACTGACTCCAGCAAGCACCTAGCCTAACATATTTAACCTGTCCTGTGATAAGAGTATATGATAGGACACTGGACTGACTCCAGCAAGCACCTAGCCTAACATATTTAACCTGTCCTGTGATAAGAGTATATGATAGGACACTGGACTGACTCTAGCAAGCACCTAGCCTAACATATTTAACCCTAAATGTTCCTCAGCTGTAATATAAGCTCTTTTAATATAAAATGTCAGTGATCATGAGAGATGCTCTGATCCATTTTTAAATCGCTATTTTTTGAGAACTTTCAGTATGACAAATAATGAATCCATTAAGATACTACCAGATATTCTCAAATGTCTCTGTGCCCCCACAAGTACCAAAAAACATTTGAGGATAGGTTTCTCGTTTCTTTGTACAACTATTAGTTAAGCCTACCCCAACCCATGTCATTTCTCTTGTCTTTTAACTTACAGGCTTATATTCTATATTTTTCAGGTTCGTTGACAGCCCAAGGTTATACTCTATCTGTAGCTAAAGGTTTAGCTATGACAAGTTTAGATGTTTTACTGAGTCCAGTATTATTACAACAGATGAAAGATGATTTTAAAAACAACGTCTGCAAATAGACTTCATGGATAGTTCCTATTATCAAAATACCAAGTGGTGGCAAATTTAATTTATGCATCCAGGGGCCTTATTCTCAAAGATAAAATCCAGATTTTAAGAAATACAGTAATCTGATTGGATAATAAAACTAAATTTAAAATTCCAGTTGACTGGAACACTAAAATCATCAAGTTAGATTTTTTAGAATAATGTAACAAGTTTACTCTCAAAATTTCTTACTGGAAAAAACTTGGGATAATAATTAGACTAATTATAAGATAAAATATAAATTGTATGCATGTATTTTGAATTTTAATTTTTAAACTTGCCCATTTTATATTATGATAAACAAGCTGGACTACTAGGGACCTCTCGATTGGTGAGTTCTGGACGTTCCCGATTCATAGAATCAACCAAATATGCTGAAAAATTAGTAGGTGCAGACAGAATTCATAATGGAGGAAAAGGAGAAGAATGGGAAATTTTGCATATTGACACATCAG
>NW_008708335.1:267736-272359 GCF_000327385.1 Lottia gigantea
TGTTATTTATTTGTTTGTTTCTGTGATTATGGAATGTTATTGTTTGTTAAATGATACAGTTGTTATGGCTACCAAATAAACACACCATTAATTTATTTCTCCTAAATTCAAACGCATTTACTGGTCTCTCAGGGGCAGTGGGTGGTGACTTTATTACTCGTCTCTCAGGGGCAGTGGGTGGTGACTTATTACTCAACCCTCAGGGGCAGTGGGTGGAGGCTTATTATTGGTCTCTCAGGGGCAGTGGGTGGTGACTTATTACTCGTCTCTCAGGGGCAGTGGGTGGTGGCTTATTACTCGTCTCTAAGGGGCAGTGGCTGGTGGCTTATTACTCCTCTCTCAGGGGCAGTGGGTGGTGGCTTATTACTCGACTCTCAGGGGCAGTGGGTGGTGACTTACTCGTCTCTCAGGGGCAGTGGGTGGTGACTTATTACTCAACCCTCAGGGGCAGTGGGTGGAGGCTTATTATTGGTCTCTCAGGGGCAGTGGGTGGTGACTTATTACTCGTCTCTCAGGGGCAGTGGGTGGTGACTTATTACTCATCTCTCAGGGTCAGTGGGTGGTGGCTTATTACTCGTCTCTCAGGGGCAGTGGGTGGTGGCTTATTACTCGTCTCTCAGGGGCAGTGGGTGGTGGCTTATTACTCGTCTCTAAGGGGCAGTGGGTGGTGGCTTATTACTCCTCTCTCAGGGGCAGTGGGTGGTGGCTTATTACTCGTCTCTCAGGGGCAGTGTATTACCTTGCCTGGTAAACTGTCAGTATTTCACTTAGAGAACTTCAAGGGGGGTGATATATTTAATTTGTAGAGAATATGAGAATTTAATACAGAATAGTGACAAATTATTTACAAAATGACAGATTAGTACAAGCCTTAATACAAATCATTAATCATAAATCATAGTTAAAACAACAGACTAGAGCTCTCATAGTAAAATATCAAAATATTAGATAATATAATCTTATATAGAACATAGATATTTATAATAAAATACAAATTTATAAATCATAGTTAAATCAACAGTATAGAACTCTCTCTATAAGGTTTATAGTAAAATATCAAAATATTAGATAATATAATCTTATATAGAACATAGATATTTATAATAAAATACAAATTTATAAATCATAGTTAAATCAACAGTATAGAGGTTTATAGTAAAATATCAAAATATTACATAATATAATCTTATATAGAACATAGATATTTACAATAAAATACAAATTTATAAATCATTGTTAAATCAACAGTATAGAACTCTCTCTATAAGGTTTATAGTAAAATATCAAAATATTAGATAATATAATCTTATATAGAACATAGATATTTACAATAAAATACAAATTTATAAATCATAGTTAAATCAACAGTATAGAACTCTCTCTATAAGGTTTATAGTAAAATATCAAAATATTAGATAATATAATCTTATATAGAACATAGATATTTATAAATATTTACATAGTATACATCGTATTTATTGAATATAATGTTATTTCTCTGATCTGTGTGATATTACAATGAATCACAAACTGATTGTCAGAATCTAAAAATACGTACAAGCAAGACAATTCCGTTAATCAAATTCTCATCTAAAGAATGGTAAAATCCAGAGTAAAAGTTGCATACATATAGTAGTGGACTCCTCTAAAGAGAAGTACAATCAGGTGTTTCGACAAGAGTAAGCATGATATCAATAGTTATTGTTTAAATCAATGAATTCAGACCAGGTGATATGATTTCACAATAAACACTGTTACTGACTAAACTCTATTTCCATGATATTTCTCTGATCTGTTTAATATCAAATTCAATTACCAATTGATTATTAAAATTTAAATAACCATTGTTTTTATCAGTTAGTTCAGACCAAGTAATAGTATCTGCCCAACCCCAAAATCCTGTCACTGTATCAATTCTCTGGTTATTCATTACCTTTCCTCCTTACCAGACAACTCAATACCAGGTTGTTCTTACTGTGATAATCAGTGTAATCTTTCTCTATATCACTGACATTAAAGAGAAAATCACACGAACCTGGTATGTAAAATGATTCTTTAGAAATAACCGACCTTAACTGATCTATATCTAAACTAAAATCCTCCCCCTCCCACTGTAAATACTCTAAACACAGAGTATAATCTTTCTCACTTTCACTCTGTTTTTCTATTTCTACCACATCAGACAATGTTTGTAAAATGTTTAATGTTGTTTTAGTTGAAGTGAGTTGTTTAGGGAAATATTTGATTCTATTTTACTTTCTAGTTCATTTATATCACTTGTTATTTCCTCTTCTCTATCTTCTACTTTACTCCTATTTTCTTTCACATTATCTCTGATTTCATTTATAATCTGTTCACAACTATTTCTTAAATCTGAAACAATTTTCTCCGTTTGTTCAGTCAGTTTAGCACAGGAATTTTTACACAAAGTTTTCAGTTCTTCAAATGATTCTAATAATGAAGATCGTTTCATCTTTAAGTTATTGATTTTGTTTTTAATGATTTTTTGTGAATGTTCAAATTTTTCTATGGCTTTATTCCGTGTTTCGTCACTTTCTATATCCAGTGTTTTATGTTTTTTGTGTTTTCCTAATATACACTTTAAACACAATCCTACATTACAATTATTACAGTAATAATCAACCTCTCTCTGATTGTGGTTAGGACATTTTGGTTGTTGTGTTGAAGACGGTTCAGGTTCTTCTGTTTGTTGATTGGTTTGTCCTTTATTGTCGACCATAAAGTTGGTAGGAAACTCCTTAGCGCCACCTTCTGGAATATTGACGTCCTTCTTACACAATGGACAAGGGAATATCTTTATTTTAGCACCAATATGTTTCTCTATACTACCGATATGTTCTTCAACACACTTCAAACAAAATGTGTGTCCACATGATAACATCTTTGGTATTTTTATTATTTTAAAACAAATAGAACATTCTGGTGTGTTACTTACTGTGGCCATTTTAAACTTTTATAAAACACACTAGAGATATCCTGGTTGAAAATAGAATATTCAGGTATAAAACACACTAGAGATGTGCTGGTTGAAAATAGAATATTCAGGTATAAAACACACTAGAGATATCCTGGTTGAAAATAGAATATTCAGGTATAAAACACACTAGAGATGTCCTGGTTGAAAATAGATATTCAGGTATAAACACACTAGAGATGTCCTGGTTGAAAATAGAATATTCAGGTATAAAACACACTCGAGATGTGCTGGTTGAAAATAGAATATTCAGGTATAAAACACACTGGAGATGTCCTGGTTGAAAATAGAATATTCAGGTATAAAACACACTAGAGATGTCCTGGTTGAAAATAGAATATTGAGGTATAAAACACACTAGAGATGTCCTGGTTGAAAATAGAATATTCAGGTATAAAACACACTAGAGATGTCCTGGTTGATAATAGAATATTCAGGTATAAAACACACTAGAGATGTCCTAGTTGATAATAGAATATTCAGGTATAAAACACACTAGAGATGTCCTGGTTGATAATAGAATATTCAGGTATAAAACACACTAGAGATGTCCTAGTTGATAATAGAATATTCAGGTATAAAACACACTAGAGATGTCCTGGTTGAAAATAGAATATTCAGGTATAAAACACACTAGAGATGTCCTAGTTGATAATAGAATATTCAGGTATAAAACACACTAGGGATGTTCTGGTTGAAAATAGAATATTCAGGTATAAAACACACTAGAGATGTGCTGGTTGAAAATAGAATATTCAGGTATAAAACACTCTAGAGATGTCCTGGTTGAAAATAGAATATTCAGGTATAAAACACACTAGAGATGTGCTGGTTGAAAATAGAATATTCAGGTATAAAACACACTAGAGATGTCCTGGTTGAAAATAGAATATTCAGGTATAAAACACACTAGAGATGTCCTGGTTGAAAATATAATATTCAGGTATAAAACACACTAGAGATGTCCTGGTTGAAAATAGAATATTTTACTTCAAATTATGACTGACCTGAAAGAGTTCCATCTGACAAGGGGAAAGAGAATATAATGGTTGCTGGATTACCATTTAAAGCTGGGAGAAGTGTCCACAATCGACGGTATTAATTGAAGTTTTTATGTTAATGATTGATCTTAGATGAATATTTTTCATATTGTCTGTTCCAGATTATTATAGGTGATTAATCTGTTCCAGATTATTATAGGTGATTAATCTGTTCCAGATTATTATAGGTGATTAATCTGTTCCAGATTATTATAGGTGATTAATCTGTTCCAGATTATTATAGGTGATTAATCTGTTCCAGATTATTATAGGTGATTAATCTGTTCCAGATTATTATAGGTGATTAATCTGTTCCAGATTATTATAGGTGATTAATCTGTTCCAGATTATTATAGGTGATTAATCTGTTCCAGATTGAAGGATGACCACTCATATATTATTTCTGTGCACAGAACATAATTGCTTTCATATATTAACTCATAGACTGTACTGGCCTTATAACTTTTTTTTTCAATTTTAATCTTTATATTTCAGATTAGATTGTGGCGGAAAGATTGATCTGGTAGTTCTGTATGCTTTTACAATGTTTTTATATCAAATAGAAGAAGAGCGTATATTACTTCAATT
>NW_008708335.1:272409-279873 GCF_000327385.1 Lottia gigantea
ACACTAGAGATGTCCTAGTTGATAATAGAATATTCAGGTATAAAACACACTAGGGATGTTCTGGTTGAAAATAGAATATTCAGGTATAAAACACACTAGAGATGTGCTGGTTGAAAATAGAATATTCAGGTATAAAACACTCTAGAGATGTCCTGGTTGAAAATAGAATATTCAGGTATAAAACACACTAGAGATGTCCTGGTTGAAAATAGAATATTCAGGTATAAAACACACTAGAGATGTCCTGGTTGAAAATAGAATATTCAGGTATAAAACACACTAGAGATGTCCTGGTTGAAAATAGAATATTCAGGTATAAAACACACTAGAGATGTCCTGGTTGAAAATATAATATTCAGGTATAAAACACACTGGAGATGTGCTGGTTGAAAATAGAATATTTTACTTCAAATTATGACTGACCTGAAAGAGTTCCATCTGACAAGGGGAAAGAGATTATAATGGTTGCTGGATTACCAGTTAAAGCTGGGAGAAGTGTCCACAATCGACGGTATTAATTGAAGTTTTTATGTTAATGATTGATCTTAGATGAATATTTTTCATATTGTCTGTTCCAGATTATTATAGGTGATTAATCTGTTCCAGATTATTATAGGTGATTAATCTGTTCCAGATTATTATAGGTGATTAATCTGTTCCAGATTATTATAGGTGATTAATCTGTTCCAGATTATTATAGGTGATTAATCTGTTCCAGATTGAAGGATGACCACTCATATATTATTTCTGTGCACAGAACATAATTGCTTTCATATATTAACTCATAGACTGTACTGGCCTTATAACTTTTTTTTTCAATTTTAATCTTTATATTTCAGATTAGATTGTGGCGGAAAGATTGATCTGGTAGTTCTGTATGCTTTTACAATGTTTTTATATCAAATAGAAGAATAGCGTATATTTACTTCAATTAAACTCATCTGGCTGTTCTTCATCTATTTTCGAAGAATCTTGAGAACAAACAGGAATAAAGGTCTTTTAAAAATTGAGGTAAGATTTTAGGAGCAGATGTCAATTAATAGTAAGGTGAAAAGAAATAGTAAAATGTTGAAAACCTGCATTGTTTTATTCTCCATTTCTGATCACCTTTTTGAGGTTTTTAATTTTATAAGCTGTCAGGTGTTGTATTATAGATTACACTCACCCTAGTTTTTATGACATGTATTGTAATTTTAATTTAGTTATTTTGAAAAGTTATTTTTCAGGATCAATAACAAAGATATGGAGTTATGATGTTAATGGTTCATATCATTACAATTGGACAACAAACAAATTCAATGACTTGCAGTATTTGTTAGTTATGACATTAAATTCAATGTTAGGTCCACTGCTATAAGAATATGATAGCACATCATGAATATAAAAAAACTTGATGAAGATAAAATAAGATAACGACAAGATTATTGATAATATTATAATATACAATAGTTTTCTAGTTTCGTGGATTTGAGCTATAAAATAGTTTTGAAACCACTGATATTTTTAAGAATAGGATACGAGGCATCTCTGGCAAATGAGCTACTTTACACTATATGTACAATACTCTGCTCAAACATGCATGAATCAGCTACTCTCTGGCCACATTGAGTTCTAAATTGAATTTTTTCTCTCATGTCACAAATATTCAAAATATGATTTTCAAGTTCATACCAATAGTCTCAGAATGCCTTTTGGGTCCATGAATATATAAGTTTTGAAAATTTTGCGCTTGAAATGTACACACTTCTCTCCAAGAAATTTCATGTGAAAATGACACATTTTGAACTGAAAATCTCCCTCTGTAAAATCATAGTTTCAAATAAGTTTGTTTTCAATGGTTGGCATTTTCATCAACCCAAAGACAATCTTAGACTCTCAGCAATATTTGGAGATTAATATTTCAATTCATACTAAAAAGAAAAAAATGTGATTCAGAACTTGATGGGGCCAGAGTGTAGATATTCGGCTCTGTATTCATTATTAAAGGGGCAGATGATATCAAGGTCATGGCAATAGAAGAACGTTACAGCTCGCAACCACCTCCTTCCACCAATTTTTAATATTTCTCGAATAGACTCTGGGTTGTGTGTTTTTTTATTACAATTCTTTTTTCACCTAGATCATCCATTGGGAGCTGGATTTTACTGTCCTTCTTGTGTCTGTAAACTTGTAATAATGTAATATAAGTGGGCAATCAATACACATAGCAAACTATTATGGGGGAATGGGGCCTTTTCAAGTGGATTTATCTGCAGATATCACTGAAAGCCTGTCAGAATAAGGCCATTTTCACCAAAGTAAAGTGCAAAGATCTCGCTCATAAAACATAAAAAATCAAATTCTATACATTGAAAAATCGTGGAAATCAACCTCATCTGAGATCTCATCAATATTGGCCTATTGTCTAAGCAAATTGAAATTTGTTTTGAATTTTTTCGATATTTTTAAAGAGAATTGGAGTATCAGCCTCAAAAGAGTACTTAGATAGCCTTAGAATATCTTCGCTTTGAGAAAAATATAATTCCTTTAAAAATATCTCAAACTAAGAATTTCACTTTCTACTTCTATAGATGTCATTTCTATATATGGCAGTGTCTTAAGAAGAAAATGAGTGGTCATTTTAACTTTCAAATGCAGATAATTCTGGACACACATGGATTGGTAGTCTCAAATTTCGACAGTGAGCTGTGAACACTATAACTGATTGGCTTAGCTCAAAAATAATTCTCCTTTCTGAGACTAGGGTATGATTGGTTAAAAGGATGGTGACGCTGTACATTTAATAATACAGTTATATCATTACCGTAAACAATCTAATAATATACAAAAATAGCAATATTTATAATAAAAACAATCTTAATGGGTCCCCGTATATTCAGTATTTGTAAAAAAAAGAGATCCCTGCTAATAATTTTCTAATTGGTTCCCGACAATCTTTCTATATTAGTATAACAGTTTACATCTTCCTGATCATCATATGCCAATTCAGAGTAAATTTGAATCGGCCCCTTCTTTGGCTTTATCCTGCAATTATAAAATGTTTAATTGTGTTTGAGTTGGTATCTAAGTTGAACCCAGGTCAATCTAACTAAAATTAGAACAAGTTGGAAACGAAATTGTACTTTCAATTAGAAAACAGTTTTTACTGGTTAGTCTGACAACAATATGAAAAATAAAATATTAACGATAACAATACAACCTATATGGAAAAGGTTTGTGGCCCCGGGGCCGAGTGCGTGAGAATTTTGTCATGAAATTTGAAACCTCATTAAACTCCTTCTCGAGATCTCACTCGTGTGCAGACGAAAACCAGACGAAGAGGGTATCTTCATAAGGACTTGCAACAAAAAGTCGGTAGACGGACAGTATTTACTTAAACATGACCAGACCAGGAAGATATTTATTCAGATGAAGTACATGACATGATTAGCATGCTGAGAATTCATTACAAAATAGTTTGAGGTCGTTTCCTGGGTGTTTTTCTGCTCTGTTCTTGGTCGTTTATAGTCGGTTCATGTTTTACTAAGTAATACCCACCTTCTCCTAACAATTACCACCACAACCATCACTAGGATACCGATTACTATTATTCCAAATCCAACTCCAGCCCCAATTCCAATACAAACATCTAAAAATATTATTTACAAATAAAACTAAAATATTACAGGGTGCAGGTCATCAAGTAACACGACCGGCAGCAGTTTGACTTTATTTTTGATATGTTAGAAACAGCCTTTGATCAAAATTAGCTATCTTATCGCACGATTAGATAGTTGAATTTGTCAATTTTAAAACTTCATCGTAATTTGGATAGAGTTGGCAATTATTTACATACTCTTTTATTTCCTAGATTTTAAAAACATTACAAAAAAAAAATAAAAAAATTAATGTGGTGGGATAAAAAAAAATATTCCTTCAGTGTTTCAGATTGCTTTATCAAACGAAGAAAATAAGGTTTTTGTCAAGTTTTTATCTCGAGAGACTTCAAGCGATAATTCACTTTTCTGTAGACGTCATATCTTCTTTTCCTTTTTCAAATTTTTGTTATTCCTTTTTATTTATTTATTCTTTTTTTATTAAAAAAAAACTTTTGCTAAAAGATCAGATGAAAGATACAAGAATTCTACGTCACTTACCCTTATCTGATTTCTCATCATCATCCGTATCTGTAGACGCAGTTGTAGGTACAGTCGCAGTTGTAGGTACAGTGACAGTCGCAGTTGTAAGTACAGTCGCAATTGTAGGTACAGTCGCAGTTGTATTTACAGCCAGAGTTCTGTTTAAAACGTCACAATTAATCGTCACTACCTCAGAACCTGAAGATTTGAAGAAATCAAGTCTGCTACAATAATAAAAAAAAAGATGCTGGCGACTCACTTTCAAGTTTTCTATCATTTTACACAGTGTTGGGTGTTATAGAAGATACTCTCATATAGAAGCACTGGCCTAGGTCACAAGTATTAGATGTTATAGAAGATACTCTCCTATAAAAGCACTGGCCAAGGTCACAAGAAGAGAACATACTTCTTTTACATCGATTATCAATTTGAGTAATAAAGATTAGATTGAAATGGTACTATAATAAATGTTCTGTAAAGATTAATTGTAACAATATGAATTCTAAAAAGACTGAAATAATACAATGTTTACAAATAATACCAAAAAATTGTTTAAAACACATAATACAATTGTTTCAGAGAATTACTGGAATGGGGTCCAATTTGCCGTGGACAAGTAAATTACTTAGATTTTTGTTTCTTTTAAAATCAGTAGCCAATATAACATAGTGAAAGACTACATGGTCTGTGGTTCCTCTCACTTGATGGCGTTAAGTAATGGCTATATTTTGATTATTGATTACACGTGTAGTCAAATTATTTACTTATTATTATATATGTTGTTTTTGTCAAGGGCCCTACTGTATTCACTAGGTTACAATCTAATCTAATCGCTGTCTTTATAAACTTGACAAGGTATTCGACACTTCATAATAGCTTGATATTGTATGTGTAGATGCTGGTAAACAGGATCCTCGTCAACATATTACATAATGAGTGTAAAAAGGGTGTTTCTTTCTTTTTTCGTTTTTCATTACAAAAATTGTGTTGGCTTTCTAACTAAATAAGAACTTACTCTGAGGAGCAAAGAATCCTATCCATATGACATCATTATCATCCAGCCTATTGATCACTAAATTAAAATTACTAGGCATTCTAATAAACATAGGTTCCATGTAGAACAATTCTCCTTTAAAACACCAAAGCATTGGTCCATCATTGATTTGGGCAAACATTTTATTGCTGGTAGAACAGTCGGTTCCAGAAACTAAATTGGGTCTAACGCCGTCACGTGCCAGTCTGGTGTAATAATAGGTAACTCGCAGGATACTTTTGGTTTGAATGGAACATGAAATTCCAGTGGCGGGAAACGCCGGGTCAGATCCCCTGAACAACACAGAGACCTGTTTCTTCTTTAAAGATTCAGTTGTTGTTAATATAGATGATTCTGTTGATACAAAACAATGAAAATCTTCATAAGCAAATCATATCGACTATCGACATAGATCAACGTTAAATATCTAGGACTATCGACACAGATCAACGTTAAATATCTAGGACTATAGACACAGATCAACGTTAAATATCTAGGACTATAGACACAGATCAACGTTAAATATCTAGGACTATAGACACAGATCAACGTTAAATATCTAGGACTATCGACACAGATCAACGTTAAATATCTAGGACTATAGACACAGATCAACGTTAAATATCTAGGACTATCGACACAGATCAACGTAAAATATCTAGGACTATAGACACAGATCAACGTTAAATATCTAGGACTATAGACACAGATCAACGTTAAATATCTAGGACTATAGACACAGATCAACGTTAAATATCTAGGACTATCGACACAGATCAACGTAAAATATCTAGGACTATTGACACAGATCAACGTTAAATATCTAGGACTATAGACACAGATCAACGTTAAATATCTAGGACTATTGACACAGATCAACCAAATTATCTAGGACTATTAGTACTGTTTTGATTGGCAGATTTTGATTTACCGAATCCCTAGAAATCTCTCAGCCCGTACCCTAGACAAAAAATATCTTACCCTCCAGACAATCGTACTCGATCCTAGAGTAGGTCGACAAATCTTGTTTACATCCACGAATACGATATTGCTTGTCCAGACTGCACTCCTTTTGAAACTCGCATCTGTCATACAGAAGTTTTTGAAGTGGGATATCTTTACTGAATGGCTCAAAACAATCCCCTTCTTCCTGGCGACAGCATCTGAAGTCGCAACCCTCTATGGTACAACGCTCTGTTTTAAATCCAAACTTGGCATCAGTTATAGCTATTATCCTGTTTATATTTCCATCAGTACATTTCAGACTATGAAAATGACAAGGCTGTGTACTATAACATTTTTCATCCACATATAATGCTGAAATTCAGATCAGATTATGATAGATTACTTTGCGAAGCAAGATAACATACGCCCACCAGCAGCTTTGATTGCAAGATACAAATCACTGTTTGTTGTCCATTCCGATTGATTCATGTTTAATCTAGAACAAATTTGAAACAAATTTATTGTATCGGATCATGGCTAGTTTTTAACTCATGTCTTGATTCCTGCACATAGACTACATGTGGGATTATAAAAATCAAAAGAATCCAAAAAGAATTGTTGCCTGTAGAGTGTAAACAAGTTGTACTATAAAGCAGAATAGAGTGAATTTTCGGAATCTTCATAATGACACCAAATAAAAATCAAATCCGTCCATTAATAATTGTTGCCTGTAGAATGAGCACAAGCCACAGGGCGACAGGGTGATTACAATATACGCCCAAACTATTTGTGGGTGTAGCTTATAAAAATGACAAAAACTTTTCAATAATTCAGGTAACAAGTGGTATCTCTTGATTTTGATTTTTAAAAAAATGGAAAAATTAGAAATTAGAAACTCCAAATCAAAACCCTTAAAAACAATGAAGATATCTTACCATAAATAAACACCAATGTTTGAAGAAATAGAAGCACAATTAACAAGTTGTTCATTTTATATCTGAAAGCAGAAATAGGTTGTCTAAAGGTGGTTATCATGACAATATATAATAGAAATTACGAAAACACAGACCGGGGTGATAATTCAGGTATATCAACGATTATTATGTAGAGGGAGCTGTAGAGGGGCTGATTACAATATATTTTACTCCAGACACGCTCCTTGATCTCGACCAAAACATCAACTTCTATTCCAGACTCTGATATAGCTATGTTGACAGTTTGTCGGCTGGTGTCCAGGCACTGGCGGCGCCAGCCTCCATAAACAAGGGCGGGGGTGAGGGGTTGCAAATTATGGCAGACTGATTTAACTACTGGGTTGACAACTGTCGAGGCTGAATACAGCAACTTTTTGAAGGCGTAAATCCTCTC
>NW_008708335.1:283026-333199 GCF_000327385.1 Lottia gigantea
ATATAGACACCACAGACACATAATATATATACCACAGACACATAATACAGACAACACAGACACATAATATATACACTACAGACACATAATATAGACAACACAGACACATAATATAGACAACACAGACACATAATATATACACTACAGACACATAATATAGACAACACAGACACATAATATAGACAACACAGACACATAGTATTGACACTACAGACACATAGTATAGACACCACAGACACATAATATAGATACCACAGACACATAATATAGACACCACAGACATATAATATAGATACCACAGACACATAATATAGACAACACAGACACATAATATAGACACCACAGACACATAATATAGACACTACAGATTAATATAGATACCAGACACATAATATAGACAACACAGACATATAATATATATACCACGGACACATAATATAGACACCACAGACACATAATATAGACAACACAGACACATAATATTGACACCACAGACACATAATATAGACACTACAGACACATAATATAGATACCACAGACACATAATATAGATACCACAGACACATAATATAGACACCACTATAATATAGATACCACAGACACATAATATAGATACCACAGACACATAATATAGACACCACTATAATATAGACACTACAGACACATAATATAGACAACACAGACACATAATATATACACTACAGACACATAATGTAGACAACACAGACACATAGTATAGACACCACAGACACATAATATAGACACCACAGACATATAATATAGATACCACGGACACATAATATAGACACCACAGACACATAATATAGACACCACAGACACATAATATAGATAGACACATAATATAGACACCACAGACACATAATATAGATACCACAGACACATAATATAGACTACACAGACACATAGTATTGACACTACAGACACATAGTATAGACACCACAGACACATAATATAGATACCACAGACACATAATATAGACACCACAGACATATAATATAGATACCACAGACACATAATATAGACACCACAGACACATAATATAGACACTACAGACACATAGAGCAGTCTCTGTTTTCCTGGCAACAATTGGTACGAAATGTAAGTCTTCAAAGCATATCATATTGAAGGAATAAAGATTGGATAAAAACTGTAGCCTCTATCGTGTCTACAAGATATGTGAACGGACGGACAGTGGCGACGGCAATATACGTCTACATTTCCATGTGGTGATTCCAAAAAGAAAAAATAGGCAGCAATAACCAATCACAGAAGACTTTTTGATGGGATCACCAATACCACTAGTAGTACAGCGATTCATTTGATGTATACTGAACTTGGTGTAATAAATTAAGGTATTAAAGGATGGTTTTTGATGTCAAGTTTTATTATTTATTACATTTCCATGTGGGTTATGAAAATGGAACAAAATTTAGGCCTTAAGAAATAAACTCAATTGATCATTATATTTAAAAGATTAGATTTAAAACTATAGTTGCAATAATCCTTGTCACAAAACTTGTTTGATTCTTGTAATAAAGTTCACAACTATCTTTCTCAAACATTGGGTGTAAAATTACAAATTTTGAACTCTTGGGTCAGAAAAGACCTAAAAATTGATATTAAAATTCCACCCAAGGCTGTCCATAAATTTGAGAATGACAACGGATTAATAGATTTTAAAGCAAATTTAAAGAAATTTATAGTAACTTTAGTTAGCTAAATCATTGTAAATCATCTACAACAACAAGCCATAAATTCAGATTCAAGAAGTCTGTTTTCTAAGGCAGTCTAGGGGAATGGGATTTGCAGCCAGTAGAAAATATTGGTTCTTTGCTTTGAACAGATAATTTGACACAATCTTTCTATTCAACATGATTGTTCCAATTTAACATTCCCATGTGGTCGAAGGGAATGAATAGGCTGAAGAACTTTCTCCCTTAGTATTTATTTAGCAAAACCGACTGACATGAACATCTTACCGCTCAACTCAAAATGTGTAGTAAAACGACCGTTACTTGACTGACTGGAAGTTTCTATAGTCATGTTTGGGATGGGGGATGTTGCCTGGTTATGGGAACTGATTGAACCAGACTGAAACTTCTGATATTATAAAGGAACAATATAGCTCTCAAATCCATGGGCATGTTGCGCTATTTTGTCACTGACCACAAATAAATTATTATTAATCTAGATCAATTGATTGGTAGTGTTAGTATGAATAAGAATACTATAATTAATGTACATGAAGAAACATAGTTGTAATGATTATAAAATATGTTTTAAAATATTCTTTCGCTATCAATCACAAATTTGCTTAGTCTCAATTTTAAGGTCTTTTCTGACCCAATTCTGAGAATTCGGAATTTTAAACCGACAAGTACAAAGATAAAGATGTTTTTTTTTTAATTTAATCCTGCTAAAAGATCCCCATCTCAAAGAAAGGGTTAGTAAACATGTAGGAAATTTTGTTGTACACAGTTTCATTTTGCAACTTGTAAAAAAATTGAAGACTCTATCTTTCTCAAATACTCAAGAAAGGATAAGTTGCTTTGTCAGACAATTTCCCAAACAAGTACCAAGTGTTCTCTTTGCATAATAACAATTCACAATTCACAACTTGTCTATGGTGGGTGTAATTATTTCTGGAATAAGTAGGAGGTAGTTAATTTCCTTCATCAACATGAGATAAAATCCACGGCTATCATTACAAAAACTCGCGGGGTGTTAATGATTGTTAACGATATATGAGTAGCAAGTTGGTCTTTTTGTATGATAAAATTCACCACTTGTAAATGATTTGTGTGCAGGACAATTTAAAAGAACAGATGCACCATTGATTCTAGTCTTGAATAGATGTAAAAAGTCTTCAGAAATACTAGAATGGTACCAAAATCGCATGAATTCCTTAAAAAATATATCGAACTAGGAATTCTACTCACTATTTCTATAGATGTCTTTTCTATATATCACAGAGTATCTTAAAATAACAAGTCGTCATTTTAACTTTCAAACATGGATAATTCTCAACACATGGATTTAAAGGCTCAAATTTTCGACGGTGAGCTGTGAACACTTTTATTGATTAGCTTAGCTAAGAAATTCCAGTTTCTGAGACTAAAGTATGATTTGTGAAAAAAAATGATGCATCTGTCCCTTTAAAAAGTAGTAAGTTAACTTCCTCAACATAAGAAAAAAACAAGTAAAAAGTTTTGTTTTTTGTATTTTGTAATAAATTCACAATTCCATCCTGCTAAAGTTCTCCATCATTAAGAATAATCATCATCCTCATCATTATTGGTTTGTGATGAATTTTGAAGTTGTCCGGCCTGTAATGCTTGCTGCATCTGTAGCCATTGCTGTTGTTCCAACTCGGCTTGTTCTTGTCGCGCCTTCGCAAACAATTCTTGTTGTTGTCTTAATAACTCTTCTTCTGGAATGCCAAGATTTTCTAAACGCGAACTACCACGACGTTTTTTAGCCGCGACTGCTTTCGCTTCTGCTAAAACTGCAACAGCTTCTTCTTTATATGCTCCAAAGCCTAGATTATCCAGTGCTGCTAACACATGCTCTGCAGAAATTGTCTTTTTACTTTGTTTGTTACACATATCATTTGCCTCAGACGAAACTAAATGGATAAATTCAGTGCAGCAGTTTAAAATGAGTTCACGAGCATCGTTGGCTACACGGATACTGGGAGTTAACTCCTTTATCATTTTATTCAGAGCTGCGCGAGGAATTTTCAAATCATCATCATCTTTTTTTTCATCTCGATCATCCACATTCGCCATTTTTTAGCTTTATTCAGAAGTTAATGAAAATAAGTGTCTCTGATTTGCAGAACACCCAACTTTTTCTTCACTTTTTTGAAGGAAAAATCTAATCCAATGGCTAACTACACTGAATTTCTTACAAATTTCAATCCAAAAATGTCCCCACGCAATTAGCTACAAAACTAATCTCTCTAAAAACATGAAACATTCATTTAAATTCACATTTTTCAACAAAAATTTTTTCAAAAATACTGAAACTTTGTAAAACTTGTTTATATAGATGTCGCTGTTGGATTCCTAACGTCTTGACGAACTCGACTATTCATTTTGTAGGTCAAATGTTGCAATGTAGTTTCCAGTAGAAAAAGAGACTGGATAATAAAGACAAGGACATTATAAGGTCACCAGCAGGTGGCGCTCGAATCGTTACTGAAGAATTTTATTTTCTCAGTGACTTTTTCACTTTTATTCGTCTAAAATGGCTTTGAATATATCAAAGCACGTTGCTCGGAGGGTTTTAAACCCGCTGTTGTCCAAAAGGTACAGTATTCAAGTATCTAAATTGTGGTTTTTGGTGCTGTATTTTGGGAAAGAAACTGAAGAAGTGTCAGTAATCCTGAGTGAGTCTGTCAGCTCCCAAGATCTCTACTAGCCTAGTACTGGCCACTAAGAACTGACTGTGACAAGGGCATTATAACTTGAGGTGTCAAGTCAGCTGATCTTACATCATCAGGTCATATCTGGATGGGGTTATGGATGGAAACGTGGGGTTGTAGATGGATGGGGGGGGGGGGGGGGGGGCTTTTTATTTGTTTCTTTTGGTTCTGGCTCAAAAGTAATTTTAGTAATGGCAATTAATGCCTACTAGCCTAATCCAAACCACATGATATGGGTAGGCCTATAGACTGCTTTGATGATAGAAATTTAAATAATAACAGCATAACTGATCTTGAAATATTAAAACAAACCTGAAACACGTACAATCTTCAGCTACGGACAACATTCAGCGCCATAAGATGTATTTCACTAATCAAGTTCGCCTTCTTTAAATCACATGCAATGTAGCACAAAGCAAGTAAACCTAGCCATTCTGTCTTCCGACTACTTTCCTGTTAACACCTTGAAGTCTGGTCATGGTTTTCTACATAAAGTCTTACTATTAACCTTGAGTTGTTGTTGATCAACGTGGAACAGGTTATGTCCTAACTAACTGGCGCCAGCCTTGTTTTTGCATTCAAAGACCCTACTTAAATACGGTAACAAGTCATTTTGGCGCCTGATCATTTTGATAAGTAGGCATAGAGATATATTGCTGTTATTTGAACACCAATCGCAATGCTATATTATGTAGAAACATTTTTTATATATCAAATTTGGATTTAATTAACTTACTAACTATGACTCCTAATCACCTTTTGATCATACTGATATTGTTAATCTGTTTCTTTATCTTTGGTTTCTCCCCTTGCTCAGTTAATTGATATGTATGGCTAATTCCGAGCTAAAATGATTAGGAGACTGGAGATAACGGGTTTTATTTAATAGAAACATGTTGAAATGATTTAAAGTGATACTACATCTTAGAATGAACATAAAATTTAATTTTCAAGAATGGTCAATATGAGTATATATTCATCAGCGAACTTACCTGGTGTCATAAAGTTACAACAGAATCCCTGTAAAATCTAGAAAATTGGAAAATTCATAAAACTAATTATTGAAAAACGCTAAATTATAATATTAAGCGTTTTTCAATAGTTGATTGCATATCTATGGATAATTATTAAGTTTTTTGGATTTATTGGATTATATAAGGATCCTGTTATGTTATTTATGACATCAGGTATATCTACTGATGAATATATACTCTTATTGGCCAAGTTTAAATTTTAAAATTTTATTTTTATTCTAAGACGTAGTATTTCTTGTTATCATGCAAAAAATTTGTTATTGGTCACTTTTTTTTATTCATTTTTTCATATTTTGGCATGCTAAGATAAATTTGTTCTATTTTAATAAAATATATGTAGAAAAAGTCTAGATCATAATACCAATACCAATGTGTGATATTTATCAACTTGTGAGTGAATGAACTTCAAATATTGCATGATAAGTTTTTTGTCCTGTCTGTCTTCTATATTATGTTCAAATACATTACAGTATCTAACAGTTGTTTCATTGCCAATTTCAAAGTAAAACAGCAGAACACGATTTTTAAAAGGTATTTTACTCCTGGGTGTTAAAATGTTAGAGATGCAGGTAATTGCCAATTTCAAAATAAAACAGCAGGTCAGAGAATGTGGGTTTAGTTGTTCAGATTGGACAGTAAGCATAGGCCACATTTACTACAGGCTACACTCTTAAAAACATGATAATAATGTATTGGGTTTAGTTGTTCAGATAGAACAATAATCAGAGGTCTCTGTGTGCTAGTTATTCAGATAGAACAATAATCAGAGGTCTCTGTGTGCTAGTTATTCAGATAGAACAATTATCAGAGGCCTCTGTGTGCTAGTTGTTCAGATGGAACAGTAATCAGAGGTCTCTGTGTGCTAGTTATTCAGATAGAACAATAATCAGAGATCTCTGTGTGCTAGTTATTCAGATAGAACAATAATCAGAGCTCTCTGTGTGCTAGTTATTCAGATTGAACAATAATCAGAGGTCTCTGTGTGCTAGTTATTCAGATAGAACAATTATCAGAGGTCTCTGTGTGCTAGTTGTTCAGATGGAACAGTAATCAGAGGTCTCTGTGTGCTAGTTATTCAGATAGAACAATAATCAGAGATCTCTGTGTGCTAGTTATTCAGATAGAACAATAATCAGAGATCTCTGTGTGCTAGTTATTCAGATAGAACAATAATCAGAGGTCTCTGTGTGCTAGTTATTCAGATAGAACAATAATCAGAGGTCTCTGTGTGCTAGTTATTCAGATAGAACAATAATCAGGGGTCTCTGTGTGCTAGTTATTCAGATAGAACAATTATCAGAGGTCTCTGTGTGCTAGTTATTCAGATAGAACAATAATCAGAGGTCTCTGTGTGCTAGTTATTCAGATAGAACAATTATCAGAGGTCTCTATGTGCTAGTTGATCAGATGGAACAGTAATCAGAGGTCTCTGTGTGCTAGTTATTCAGATAGAACAATTATCAGAGGTCTCTGTGTGCTAGTTATTCAGATAGAACAATAATCAGAGGTCTCTGTGTGCTAGTTATTCAGATAGAACAATAATCAGAGATCTCTGTGTGCTAGTTATTCAGATAGAACAATAATCAGAGGTCTCTGTGCTAGTTATTCAGATAGAACAATAATCAGAGGTCTCTGTGTGCTAGTTATTCAGATAGAACAATAATCAGAGGTCTCTGTGTGCTAGTTATTCAGATAGAACAATTATCAGAGGTCTCTGTGTGCTAGTTGTTCAGATGGAACAGTAATCAGAGGTCTCTGTGTGCTAGTTATTCAGATAGAACAATAATCAGAGATCTCTGTGTGCTAGTTATTCAGATAGAACAATAATCAGAGATCTCTGTGTGCTAGTTATTCAGATAGAACAATAAACCAAGGTCTCTGTGTGCTAGTTATTCAGATAGAACAATAATCCAAGGTCTCTGTGTGCTAGTTATTCAGATAGAACAATAATCAGAGGCCCCCATGTGCTAGTTATTCAGATAGAACAATAATCAGAGGTCTCTGTGTGCTAGTTATTCAGATAGAACAATAATCCAAGGTCTCTGTGTGCTAGTTATTCAGATAGAACAATAATCAGAGGCCCCCCTTTTGCTAGTTATTCATATAGAACAATAAACCAAGGTCTCTGTGTGCTAGTTATTCAGATAGAACAATAATCTAAGGTTCCTGTGTGCTAGTTATTCAGATAGAACAATAATCAGAGGCCCCCCTGTGCTAGTTATTCATATAGAACAATAAACCAAGGTCTCTGTGTGCTACAGGCTGTTGTGTGCTTTAATTTTATCATCAGTATTATTATATTCTTATCTAATCTAATTGTTGTCAGCACGCCCACCATGTTACTCTGATTATCAAATTATGTTTCATTGATAAAATGACAGAGTTTTATTGGACACGTCAATAATACATGATATGACAGTTTTTAATTACGGTACATTACATTTCAATCCAGATGTGTACCCCCAATAAGGGCAATAGAGACAAAAAATGTTCATATTTATTTTGTTGTTGTTGAAGTTTGGGGGTGGGGTAGGGCAACTGGTTAGCCACAGTCTTGAAAAATATTTAGCTTTATTTATCCTGCCATTAACTCCTGATTAGCTTTAATTATGGTAATGGAATCAGATTTAACAGAGTAAAAGGTCTATAGTGTTATTGAGTCAGGACAGTATCAGGTCATGACCCTTAACCTCTGACCAATATGATGACAATTATTCCATACTTTATAGTTCTAACCTTGTTATTGTTACACCTTTAATCAAAGATTGACCTTGATCTCATTTACCTTGTTTGAAATTTGGCTTTTATTTTTAATATAGCCACTTCAGTTAGGGTCTTACGACAGTCCATTTCGCCAAATTAACCTTTTGACCTAACTCAATGATGTTAACTCAATGATGTCTGAAGTAGCTATATATTAAAAAATTGGAATTAGAAATTGGTCTGATATTAATAAGACTACAAGATTATCATTGTTTGACCTGATTGATATTTACAAGCTGGTAGAGGTCAGAGATTAGGATTTAGGAATTTGTAATCTGTCCTTGTTTGACCTTTTTACACTAAATTGATTTACTTTATGTGATTTATTTCACCTTCATAGAACTTGCCACTGTACTTGTCACTGATCTGTCATACTGTCTAACTGATTAGCTACTGTTTATATGATATCATGATGTACTGGAAAATGGATAATCTGAGAAAGATCAATACCAAGAGGTTTGGCCAAGGATCAGCTGGTAGAATGGATCCTTAACTGTGAATCCAAGTTGTTATCATTGTAAAATATAGTTGTTTCTTTTCTTTTTTCTTTCTTGATCTCTTTGACAATTGCTGAATGTTCAGCCCTATTCTCTTTCCCCCTTCCCCTATCAAAAAACAACTTTAAACAACATATCTTTATGTTTCTATCTATTACTACAGTTACCAGATTTTGATTTCAATGGAATATTGAGGTGTGAGAAAAGGGGGTGGGGGGAGATCCAACAATGTCTTTTTTGGCTTAAACTGCCGAAAAATCCTAGCCTTATTACAGTTGATTGACCTTGGATTAGAATTCATTGGGATATCAGAATGAAAATAAAGAGATTAAACTTTGAATTTTAGCATAAAGGGACAGGTTCGCCATCCATTTGTTCTTCTGAAGACTATTTACATTGTATTCATGACCAAAATCAGTCTGAAAAATGGTGAATCTTTCCCTTTAAACTGGGAAAAGATCACAACCTTATTGACCTTGAATTATATATTTGATATTTACCTAATCCCCAGTTGACATACTTTATTAGTTGACTCACTTTATTAGTTAACTCACTTCAATGATACCTGTAGGCAGTTTCTTTATAGACAGATGAATTGCTGAGTTGACAATTTGTGTCTAGGCTATGTTTATTATAGAAGTTTTTGTAACATGTACAAGTGTGTTCTCTTGGCCAGCGCTTCTATTGGAGATTATCTGATATAACACCTTACATAAGGGCATATAAAGCTGGTTGTTTCTTATGATGATAAAAAACCCCATTAAAATGCCTTAGAATACACAAATAAGTGGAATCTTCATAGACGAAAATTTTTATTTCCTGAATTGCTGATTCCCAGCACAAAGACGATTGGTCCAGTTGAAGGAACAGCCCCAACCTCCCCTATCAGGGCGGGTTCCCGGCCTGACCAAACCAAGACCGTAGGGATTCAATGCAGTCTCATAAAAATATTTCATTGTCAATTATTAAAGGGACAGGTGTGTCATTTTGGGGGGTTGATTTAGGCCTTGAACATGTAAATGGTCTTCAGAAGTACTAGAAATGTATGAAAATTGCATAATTCCTTCAAAAATATCTCAAACTAGGAATTTTCACTTTCTATATATTATTTTCTATTCGATATGTGGCACAGTGTCAAGAAAAGACGAGTCATTTTAACTTTCAAAAGCGGATAATTTTGTACTAATGTTTGATTGGTCAAACGGATGGCGATCTGATTTGTAATACTGATTAGATTAAACTCAACCAGTTGAAGAAATTTGGGATAATCTGATTGGTTTTTTGTTTCATCAGAAGAATTTTATGATAAAAACTAAATGATTTATATTTCAGTTGTCCTGTGTCGTCTGCTACTCTTCATACCTCCTCCGTCTGTCATGCTACGGAGAAGAAAAAACATCATAAAGATCTCATCAACCATTCTCGAGTTCGAGGAATTGATATTTTACGTAATCCAAAACTCAACAAGGTATTACATTTCATTAATAAAACTCTGGGATCTCTTTTAGAACTTGTCAAATTCTTTTTAATTTTTTAGCAATGCACAATTAAAGTGAAGAGGTATTCAGTAAGACTTAGTTTTTAAGTAGGGCCTATTTCTTTACGTTTCAACGTTTGGGACTACCGACATGATTGTTTACATTGGAGACCGTCATTGGTTAAAATTACTACGCCCAATGTTTTGTTGATCAGGCAATGAATTTGAATATGAATATTTTTCAGGGAACAGCTTTTACCTTAGAAGAGCGTCAGATCATGGGTATTCAAGGTTTGATGCCGGCGGCCATTTTAACACAAGAAGAACAAATGGTTCGAGTCATGACAAATTTCTACAAGAGAAGTAACGATTTAGACCGGTATATTTACCTGATGGCGCTACAGGAAAGAAACGAGAGATTATTTTACCGTGTTTTATGTGAACATACAGAAGAGATGATGCCCATTGTGTATACCCCGACTGTCGGCCAGGCTTGTCAAGAATATGGTGTAACATTTCGAAAACCTAGGTCAGTATCATCTTAAAGAGATTGTAAAGTGGTTTCCTAGATTTTTAAATCTTGTCTGAAATTGATGAAATTTGTGTGAGTCTCTGTAATCACCCAAGGATAAACCCTAATGAAAATAAAGAAATGAATATTTTGTTATTGCCCTTGTTATTGGCAACATGTTGATGAGCCCTATTGAAATTTTTTAACACGAGTTATTGACCTCCTTCTTGAAAATGCATTCAGTTTTTTAGCTCAAACATTAAAAGGCATGATTCATCCCACAAGTTCAAAAGAAGTGTATGACTGAAGGTTGAATATTTCATACTGGTGATTGTTACTGTACTGCTAAATATTTTTATTCAAAATCAAAGCTGCCAGTTGGCATATATTACCTTGCCTGACAAGCTATCTTGTGAAAGAGCCTCTTATTGCAAAGAAAATGATTTTAATATTAGTATAAATTGTATTTTTAGAGGGTTGTTTTTATCGATTAATGATAAAGGACATCTGTTTGAAATGATGTGTAATTGGCCAGAACAAGATGTCAAGGTAAAGATATTTTACTAATCCATGGAAGTAAATTTTGGAGATGATATTTAGAAGGTTTCTCAATTAAAATATCTGAATTAATAATCTATTATTGATAGTCAGTCTGCTGTCAATAATCAGTCTCAAGTAATATTTACAATAGTGGCACAAAAATACCAAAAAAACCATATTCGGTATGTGGACTCTCTGAAAGTTGCCAACTAGTGCCCTTTATATTTCATGTGTCTTGTCTGTGTGGTTTAATTACCTTTAATTTGTTTCATATAAACGACTTTTATTCTTGGGAGAAAATATCACATACATCAACTTTAGTCTCTATTTTCCAGGCTATTGTAGTAACAGATGGGGAGCGTATTTTAGGTCTGGGTGATCTAGTATATTATTTTCTATTATAGTAACAGAAGGGGAGCGTATTTTAGGTCTGGGTGATGGAGTATATTATTTTCTATTTTCCAGGCTATTGTAGTAACAGATGGAGAGCGTATTTTAGGTCTGGGTGATGGAGTATATTATTTTCTATTTTCCAGGCTATTGTAGTAACAGATGGAGAGCGTATTTTAGGTCTGGGTGATCAAGTATATTATTTTCTATTTTCCAGGCTATTGTAGTAACAGATGGAGAGCGTATTTTAGGTCTGGGTGATGGAGTATATTATTTTCTATTTTCCAAGCTATTGTAGTAACAGATGGGGAGCGTATTTTAGGTCTGGGTGATGGAGTATATTATTTTCTGTTTTCCAGGCTATTGTAGTAACAGATGGAGAGCGTATTTTAGGTCTGGGTGATGGAGTATATTATTTTCTAATGTCCAATCTATTGTAGTAACAGATGGGGAGCGTATTTTAAGTCTGGGTGATCAAGTATATTATTTTCTATTTTCCAGGCTATTGTAGTAACAGATGGAGAGCGTATTTTAGGTCTGGGTGATGGAGTATATTATTTTCTATTTTCCAAGCTATTGTAGTAACAGATGGGGAGCGTATTTTAGGTCTGGGTGATCAAGTATATTATTTTCTATTTTCCAGGCTATTGTAGTAACAGATGGAGAGCGTATTTTAGGTCTGGGTGATCTAGGATCCTATGGTATGGGTATACCAGTTGGTAAACTGTCGCTGTATACGGCTCTCGGTGGAATCGTACCAGAACAATGTTTACCGATTTTACTGGACGTTGGCACCAATAATGAGGTCAGTTTTCCCTAAATTTGTGCAATGAGGGAAATTTTTCCAAGACAGCATCATCTACTTACCCTGTTTCAATTCAAATTTGTGAAGGGATCAATATTTTGTACAGCCTGCAGCATCTTTACTGTTCTTTTTGACCGACTAGACGCTTTTTCCATGTCAGCCCCTCGACCTGTATCACTGACAACAAAACAAAGGGAAAAACCAAGAAAGAAACAATTAGTTATTCCAAGGAAAACAACTTAGGTTCACAGTTAAGGATTCTTTCTACCAGCTGGTCCTTGACCAAACCTCTTGGTATTGATTTTACAAGGATTATCTGTACCCATTTACAGCTGGGTCAACTGGAATAAAAGAATTTATGTTACTATTTTGACCTCATATAAACTATTACCTAATTTTTGATTTTCTAGAAATTACTGAATGACCCTCTGTATATTGGGTTAAAACGACCCAGGGTCAAAGGTCAGGAGTATGATGATTTCGTGGAAGAATTTATGACGTCTGCAGTCAGAAAGTGAGTTGGAATTTCTTTGATCTTAAATACTGTCTCTATTTACCATATATGGTTTTAGTGGATGATTCGATGAAATGTTTTACCTTGGAAGTTATTAAAGAGATTGTAAAGAGGTTTTCTTAATTTTCAATCAGACCTCTGTGGCCTTTGCAATTCCACTATCACGAAAAATGTTATTGATTTATAAGGACGTTTGCTATGGTGATATAATAAAGTGCATAATTAATGTGAAATGGTACAAATTGATGCTATCAATGTCCCTTTTACACATACAAAACTTAGAAAACCTCTTTACAATCTATTTAATGTATGTAGGGGCTTAATTATCGTTGTTGGGCCTTTCCCAAATTTACATTCCATCTAAAAAAATATGTCCCGTCTTCAATTCACAGGTTTACAAAAAAATGAGCCGTATATAAAATAATTCTAAAATTAAAAATGGGAGGGTGTAGGCCAGTCCAGGCTAGGTCAGCCTTAATTCCAGAATGGGCATGGTCTGCCTGTAAAACTACCACTGTCTTTAATAACTGTCTATGTATTTCTTTGTTTATCTTATAAATCTCTCCAGAAGTAGGTAATTTTCTATCAAATTGATGTATTCCAATGCTGTAATTGACAGTCTCTACTTGTGACCTAGGCCAGTGCTTCTATAAGAGAGTTTCTCTTATAAAACCTTATACAACTGTCATCTCCAATCTTTACAGGTATGGTCAGAATTGTTTGATACAGTTTGAAGATTTCGGTAACCACAATGCATTCCGTTTCCTGGAGAAATATCGTGATAGATATTGTACGTTTAATGATGATATTCAAGGTGAGGTCAAGGTCATTCTAGATGTTCAGGTTCGACTATCTGATTATGTATGTGTGTTGACAACAGGATGCTGAGACATGTGTCTAGAATTATCCACATTTGAATTTTAAAATGACGAATTATCTTTTTTTGAAACTCGGCCATTTACTCAAAAGACATAAATAATAGAAAGCGAAATTCCCAGTTTGAGGTATATGTGAAGGAATTATGTGATTTTCGAACATTTTCAGTATTTCTGAAGACTATTTACATATATTCAAGACTCAAATCAACACCTGAATGGTGAACCGTGGACTCTGAGTGTTTTTAGGTTTTTTGCTCCATTAATTGGTATATTATACAGTACTAAAACATTTAGAAGTATCACTACACAGTAAAAACAACAATATTTATAAACAATAGAAGTCTATATAATGATACTGTTTGTATTAATCAGGTTTATTTCCAGTGTTGTATTAATTTAATAGAATATATTTGTAATAGGTACAGCTTCAGTGGCTGCTGCTGGTGTTTTTGCAGCGTTAAGAATAACAGGGAAGAAATTATCAGATAATGTTTTTGTCTTTCAAGGAGCTGGTGAGGTATGTCTCTATTAATATTTCAAATATTACACTTACAAACATATTACACTTACAAACATTGGACACTTACAAACATATTACACTTACAAACATTGGACACTTACAAACATTGGACACTTACAAAGATATTACACTTACAAACATTGGACACTTACAAACATATTACACTTACAAACATGGGACACTTACAAACATATTACACTTACAAACATATTACACTTACAAAAATATTACACTTACAAACATGTTACACTTACAAACATGTTACACTTACAAACATATTACACTTACAAACATATTACACTTACAAACATGTTACACTTACAAACATATTACACTTACAAACATATTACACTTACAAACATAATGTTACACTTACAAACATATTACACTTACAAACATATTACACTTACAAACATAATGTTACACTTACAAACATATTACACTTACAAACATTGGACACTTTTACTTAACTTAAAGAGATTGTAAAGAGGTTTTCTTAATTTTCACCAATTTGCCCCAGTCCAATTTTCAACCAGACGTCTGTGGTTCCTGTAATTTCACTAAAACTAGGTTTTTGAAGACTCACTTATTGCAAAATATGCTTTACCACATGAGGAACTTCTTGATTAGTGACGTCATCAAACACTTAGTTTTAGTGGAATTGTAGGAACCACAGACGTCTAACTGAAAATCAGAATAGAACAAATTGATTCTATCAGTGTCCCTGATACACATAAAAATTTTAGAAAACCTGTTTACAATGACTTTAACTAAGCTAATCAGCACTTTGAGATGAAGAGTTCTTTTTTCAGGCCAATGCCTTTGCTTTGTTTTCATTTCACACTTCGTAGGGATCAATGTCAAGCTGATATTTGATTATTTAAGATGTAAACGTTGGTATCACTAGTATTATTATTGGTGTGTAAACACAGTTGATCATGTGACAAAATGAACACAGTTTGCGTAACTGTTATATAGAAGAGAGAATGATGATAGAAATAGAAATATATTTTTGTTACTTTCTATAATTTCTAGGCGTCTATAGGTATCGCTCAGTTGATAGCTTTAGCAATGGAAGAAGAAGGAACGAGTACAGAAGAAGCTAGGAGTAAAATTTGGATGGTCGATTCTCGAGGCTTAATAGTGAAAGTGAGTTTTAGTTTTATATCTTTTTATCACCTGGTCTGGGGCAGAGGAGGCTTATCAGTGAGTTAGACACTTGCTCTCCAGGTTTTAATTCTAGCATAGGTTGAATTACAGTTTCAGATTTATTTTTCCTTCTGTCTTGGGGGGAGGGGCCTGCTCAGTGAGTTGGACACTTACTCCCCAGCCTGTAAGTCAAGGGTTTTCTCTGAGTAAATAGTGAAAATGAGTAAGACTTATTAGTTTGATATCTTTTTATCACCTGGTCTGGAGCAGAGGAGGCTTCTCAGTGAGTTAGGCACTTGGTCTCCAGGGTTTAATCCTAGCATAGGTCTAGCATAATCTGGTTTCCCTGTCAGTGATGCAGGTAACAGTAACTGATATGGAAGAAAACATCTAGTTGTTCGGTTGGGATAATAATCTGATGTCCCCATGTTCTACAGGCTGCACCATTCTGAAATCAAACTACCCATAGACAGACACAATTTCCTTCATTGCACAATCCCTGGTGTTGTCTTATCGTGAGGCAGAATAGAAAATTATTTAGCATGTATAATGGCATTTTATTTCAATTTTTCTCAACAAAAGAAAAAGGTTTTATATGTCTTGAAGTAAATTCATTGTTATAACGAAACTATATGATTATTGTAGAATCGTCCTAAAGGTGGCGTTAGTGGTCATAAAGTAGATTTCGCGAAGGATCATGAACCTGTAGATAAACTAGAAGACGTTGTTAGTAAACTGAAACCAACTGTTTTAATAGGTAAGCTTTTTTTAGTGTTTTTGATTATATTCTTGCTAGCTAACTAAGAGTCCATTAAGGCTTAGGTCCAGACAATGGGTGATCTCAGGGTTGGTGTTGGAGTTGGTGTTAATTAAGAGTCTGGAACACTGAGTTAAGTTAACACCCGGTCCCGTATTCTCAAAACAATCTTAGCGCTAGGATGTCCTAGGATCTTATCATCTAACATTGATTTTAGAATATCCTAGGTTCTTATCTTCTAACATTGATTCTAGGATATCCTAGGTTCTTATCTTCTAACATCGATTCTAGGATATCCTAGGACCTTATCATCTAACATTGATTCTAAGATGTCCTAGGTTCTTATCATCTAACATTGATTCTAGGATATCCTAGGTTCTTATCATCTAACATTGATTCTAGGATGTCCTAGGACCTTATCATCTAACATTGATTTTAGGATATCCTAGGTTCTTATCTTCTAACATTGATTCTAGGATATCCTAGGGTCTTATCTTCTAACATTGATTCTAGGATATCCTAGGTTCTTATCATCTAACATTGATTCTAGGATATCCTAGGTTCTTATCATCTAACATTGATTCTAGGATGTCCTAGGACCTTATCATCTAACATTGATTTTAGGATATCCTAGGTTCTTATCTTCTAACATTGATTCTAGGATATCCTAGGTTCTTATCTTCTAACATTGATTCTAGGATATCCTAGGTTCTTATCTTCTAACATTGATTCTAGGATATCCTAGGTTCTTCTCTTCTAACATTGATTCTAGGATATCCTAGGTTCTTATCTTCTAACATCGATTCTAGGACATCTGAACGCTAAGATTGTTTTAAGAATACGGGGCCAGGTGTTCATGGGCAGTGTTTATCTGGAGGTAAAAACACCAGGTCAATGTCAGCACTGGGAAGTCCCTATTTCTTATTCTTGCTGCTTTGATTTTTTTGTGTCTTGTTTCTCCACTTGATTAACGTACTGGTTAAAGGTCCTTATTTAATGTGTAGCTCAACAGCAGACAGGAGATGGTGTCAGGTCAACACTTTGAAATGGGAATACAACGAACACTGCTGGTTGGTTTCAAAGTTTTTGTGGAATTAGGTGTAAGTGTCAACACCCATCACCAACTTTGAAATCACCCAATGTTTTCTGATCTGGTCAGTACAACAAGTGGAGAAGCAAAAAGTAGAAACTGGATCAGAATTGACATAAAACTACATATTAATTTATTTCTGATTATCCAGGAGCTGCGGCAGTGCCAGGAGCCTTTACCACAAAGATATTAAAAGAAATGGGAGAATTTAACAAGAGACCAGTGATATTTGCCCTCAGTAATCCAACTAGTATGTCTGAATGTACAGCAGAACAGGCCTACCAGGCTACAGAGGTAAGTGGACAGGGGTGGTACAGTTTGGGGCAGACCGACTTCATTGGGGACATCTGTTGGGATTGAGATTCTAAATAAAAAAGGACTGTGAAAGTGTAACGCTGCCAGAAAATTTTTTAAAAAATACAATTGAATTTATGCATTCTGATGTCTAGGGAGAAATTGTTTATTAGAAATGAAGAGGTTCAAGTTTTTTATCTGCAAACCAGATGTAATATGAAATCTTATTCTTCCAGGGAAGATGTGTGTTTGCCAGTGGTAGTCCTTTCTCTCCAGTCCAGTTAAATGGTAAACTCTATCATCCAGGACAGGGTAATAACGCCTATATATTCCCCGGAGTAGCGTTGGGTATCATTGCTTGCGGAGTTCGACATGTAGAAGATAAAATATTTTTACACTCTGCCAAGGTACCGTCTAATTTTCTTATGTTTATTTATTTCTTATGATATATTACTTGCCCCTCCAGATATATTACTTGCCCCTCCAGGTATATTACTAGCCCCTCTGGATATATTACTTGCCCCTCTGGATATATTACTAGCCCCTCTAGATATATTACTTGCCCCTCTGGATATATTACTAGCCCCTCTAGATATATTACTAGCCCCTCTGGATATATTACTTGCCCCTCTAGATATATTACTAGCCCCTCTGGATATATTACTAGCCCCTCTAGATATATTACTTGCCCCTCCAGATATATTACTTGCCCCTCCAGGTATATTACTAGCCCCTCTCAATATATTACTTGCCCCTCTGGATATATTACTTGCCCCTCTGGATATATTACTTGCCCCTCTGGATATATTACTAGCCCCTCTGAATATATTACTAGCCCCTCTAGATATGTTACTAGCCCTTCTGGATATGTTACTAGCCCCTCTGAATATATTACTAGCCCCTCTAGATATATTACTAGCCCCTCTGAATATATTACTAGCCCCTCTAGATATATTACTAGCCCCCCTGGATATATTACTTGCCCCTCTGGATATATTACTAGCCCCTCTAGATATATTACTAGCCCCTCTGGATATATTACTTGCCCCTCCAGATATATTACTAGCCCCTCTAGATATATTATTTGCCCCTCTAGATATATTACTAGCCCCTCTAGATATATTACTAGCCCCTCTAGATATATTACTAGTCCCTCTAGATATATTATTTGCCCCTCTAGATATATTACTAGCCCCTCTAGATATATTATTTGCCCCTCTAGATATATTACTAGCCCCTCTAGATATATTACTAGCCCCTCTGGATATATTACTAGCCCCTCTGGATATATTACTTGCCCCTCTAGATATATTACTAGCCCCTCTAGATATATTACTAGCCTCTCTAGATATATTACTAGCCCCTCTAGATATATTACTAGCCCCTCTAGATATATTACTAGCCCCTCTAGATATATTACTAGCCCCTCTAGATATATTACTAGCCCCTCTAGATATATTACTAGCCTCTCTAGATATATTACTAGCCCCTCTGGATATATTACTAGCCCCTCTAGATATATTACTAGCCTCTCTAGATATATTACTAGCCCCTCTGGATATATTACTAGCCCCTCTAGATATATTATTTGCCCCTCTGAACAAACAAGTCTGGCTACAGGATAAAACAGCAGACATCTTACCTCTATTTGCTGGTAAATTTCTGATCATTAACCCTTTGAACTCTGAGTGTTTTAATGAAATAAAACATATACCCTGAACTCCAAGTAATAAAAGTTGAATTGTATGACGTTAACATCGTGTGACATCACTTAGTAATGGTAAACCGAATGCTTAGGTATTTTTCGCATATATCTGCCAGGGATGAAAGGGTTAATAGAGACTTGGTCTTACATCTGGATATCTTGCTTAAACTTTGTTTAAATATTAAACACTATAGTTATTAAGTATATTATCTAGATGAATAGTTGAAACTCAATTTGATGGATGTGGTTAATTCTTCTAATTTTCTATGAACTGTGAACACTCTACAGACTGGTTGTGTTTGTTAAAGATCCATCTACAGCTATAAAGGAAACTAATGCTCCTGTTCTGTCAAAATTTCCCTCATAGCACACTGCATGGCATTGTCTGATTCTATTATCTTATTTTTGAGTATAAGAATAGGTTAAAGTGTCCTTTCAATTGATAAAAATACCAAACTTTTATTGTTGTTTATAAACAAGTTATGTTTAATGAAATATTTATTTTAAATTCCAGGCTTTAGCTGATATGGTAACACAGGAAAATCTTGACGAAGGCCGAGTTTATCCCCCGTTAAACTTAATACGTGAAGTTTCAGTTCAAATAGCTACTAAATTAGCAGAAGACGTATATCGCGAGGGTCTTGCTACAACGTATCCTGAACCTGCAAATAAAGAGGAATTTATTCGCTCCCATATTTATGAACCTGATTACGAATGTTTCGTTCCTGAAACTTGGCCATGGCCACAGAATTAGAAATTTAGTAATAATTTAGGTTTTATTTTATGATATCTATATTTGAAACTCTCCACTGTAAAATCATTAATGATATATTTTCTGTGGCCTATATCTAGGTTTCAGAATTTTATCTATTCTGTTTAGTTTTATGGTGGAATGTTTTTGTTTTGTAAATCTGGGTCCTTGTGTTGTGAAATTATTGTCAATTCAGCTCAGAGTAAGTTAGGTAGACAGAAAACTTTAAAACTTTGGTTGTTATTCCTAAAGATTAGAGGCATTTTTATTATTTAGTTGTCTGGATCTTGGAGAACTTCAGGTGTCCTGACTTCATAGTGATCACTAGTTGTGATTGGTTGTGTCAATTCAGCTCAGAGTAAGTTAGGTAGACAGAATTCTTAAAAACTTTGGTTGTTATTCCTAAAGATTAGAGGTATTTTTATTATTTAGTTGTCTAGATCTTGGAGAACTTCAGGTGCCCTGACACTATAGTGATTACTAGTTGTGTTTGGTTGTGAAAAATTAAATCTTGAGTTCTGAATGTAACTACAATTTGGTTTTATTAAAGAGGTGTTAAAACTTATGACTGCTATTCACGTTATGATATCTGGGCACCTGAAGTTGTTTTTAGTTAAAAATAAAGGCATTTTTCTTTTAATTTTTACTTTTTTACATTTATTTGTCAGTTGTGAGTTTGAGATTCAATCAAGCATTTTGAAAAACGAAAAATCAAAAGTGAAAATCAAATTCAAATGCTATATTATTATTTTCTTACTGAACATATCATATTAAAATATAAAGTTTAGATTAGTATACGATGTTTTTATAATATTATAGCGAACAAAACAATGTTGATATATTTATTAGAATGAAATTAGAATTAGAGTGCTATCTTTTAGTTTGTGCCATCACTATGGTAATTAATATTTTATAAAATGTGTTGTGTTTAATATTATTTTCGTTACGAGTGCTATATTATTAAAGTCCAGCAGTGATATTGTACACTGAAAACTGATTATAAACATTGACACGAGCTTAAAGAAACTATATCTTTGAGATTAACAATAAAATTGAGTCTATGTTTATAATCAGACCTGCTTGAGTACAAATATTATTGTTGTTATTTTAATGTTTTGTTTTGTTATAGACTCATGTTTATTTTTAGTCTCCAATGTAAAGTTTCTACCTGAAAATTATTCTTAACTTTAAACACGAGTAGTCCATTTAATATCTAGGTACAATAAATAATAAAAACAATAGACAGACTAAACTAGTAACATTGTGTTAATTTTTACTTATTTTACCTGAATATAACCCCTTCATAGTGACGGTTTAAATTATCATCCTTTGTGAACAATATTTTTGTTGTTATTTTAATATTTTATTTTCTTCTCTACACCAGTATCGTTATTTTATTTGTTAAATTTAGTTTTTGTTAATTCTGATTGGTAATATCTAAAACTAAAAACTAATTTCTTCAGAATTTCTGTAGTCAATTTTACCCGAGTGTGATTTATCTCTGGAATTTTCACCTAAGATTTTTTTTTGAGGTGTAAAGCTCATTACTGGACTGATAATTGATAACAAAATAAGAAAATTAATTAATCTTATTACTAATTGATTTAATTAATATTAATGAATTGATAATTTAAAATCTTGTGTATGGAATTTTGGAACTTTTTGTTTTTTTAACTATTAAAATTCATGACTAGTTTTTGTCCATTTCCTAAAAGACTCTTTTTTTTATTTTTAAAAATGTACACTCTGCATAATATTTTTGATTTGGATTTTATTTTATTAAACTATTGTATGTGTGTTTATATCTCTATGATCTATTTAGATCTAATAAGAGATTCAACAGGTTTTTAAATCTTCTCTAAACTTTGTTTGTACCATGATACTTCTTCAAAATAATATCTATAGAAACATCTAAATCCTAACACCCAACATTGGACTGTATCTTGAAACTTGTTATTTATATATTAACATAAACTCTATAGAAACATCTTTTCTCTTATTTAGTATATACTTATTCCTCAAAACTTTTTATGTGCCATGATACAAAATATTGACTTGTTCAGATAAATTTATAATTACTATAGAATTTGAGAATTGGTTCCCAATCACAGTCGTGCGGAATCACCAGATTAACGGTTAAAATAGTAAATATTCCATTCCCAGTAAAAAGCGTGTGGATATCCGGGTTTCCAGATTATCAGCAACCGGATAAACGCGCCTCCACTGTATACTCTTCTCAAATCTCAAAACTTTTAATATGCCAAGCTACATGATATTGACTTGTTACATTAAATTCTATAGAATCATCTAAATTTTCTTTCTTTTATTTTGTCTATTTCCGTGACTGACGGTGAATATTCTGTTTGTAACTTGTAATTTCTCTGTAAAAGTAAATTCTGTTGTAATATGTCATTGTTTACTCTTTCCTATCTAACATGTTGATTATATTAATACTATTAAAACACTATTATATTGTAATCTTCCTACTTCTATATTTCTTATAAACAATATATTAATATTAGTTTTAGTTAGTGAAGTCTAAAGTTTTTGTATATTTATTATTAATGTAATTAAACTGGTTGTGTTTTAACGAACTAATAGAAAATCTTTATTGTACGGTGAAATCATGAATTTTTTGTGGGCTTCAAATTTTGTGAATTTGTCATTATGATAATGTTTGTAGACGAAAATTCCTATTTTTTTTTTCAAATATTTTTGTAAATTTCGTGCAGATATGAATGAAACGAATGTCTAAACCACAAAAACAAAAAATTTGAGCCCCACCATAGATAATTAAAATAGGGTTCATGACCCCACAAGAATTGCCATTTTTCAGTATATTTTGTATTATTAATGTAGTTTCTAGTATACTTTCCATGTTCAACTTTTTTCTATTTTTCAATTCTCAATATTTATTATATTGTAGATACTAGATGAAATTCTGGGTCAGGTAGTCTCTCTCATCCAGTTCTACATTGTCTGTATATACAGGAGAGGTCTGGGTGTTAGAGACTATGGATCAGGACATAGACAAATAGGTCCCCTGTTCACTAAATTAAGCACTTTTCACTTATAATTATTTTAACATTGCGTTAACCTGTCACCATAAGTTAATTTATTTATATAAGTTTTAAGTTAGTGTTGGGTGTTATAGAAGATATTCTCCTATAGAAGCACTGACCAATGTAAATTCTGAAAAGACTGAGATAATACCATGCTTACAAATACTCAAAAAAATTGTTTAAAACACATAATACAATATAATAATGTTAGTAAAATATACTCACTAAAGTTAAAGTAACTATTCGAATGAGGTTCACACTTGTTTGATTTGCTCATATGCCTTAGTTCTCTAGTAGAAAATTATCTCCCATTTCCAAAATGAACTGTACTGATGAGGATTGTGTATCTGAAACGTGACAGCAGTTTGTGATGAACTCTAGTAGATGTGTAGTGAGTTTCATTGTGGAAATGATAACATAAAATTTCCCACAGAATCATCAGTAAAGAGCAATAGTAGAAACTTAATACATGTAATCTTAGAAATAAGATATGTTAGAAGGCTCCTACTGCTGTGAAATCTATTTGTCTATGCCTGGGCCAGTGTTTTTGGAGTCAGTATATAATGATATTGTATATTATGCAATGTAACAGTGATATTGTAAAGTCTATTAGCTCTATATTTATAGAAACAAGTTTCAGATTGGGATTTTGAATGAAATCTGCTCTGAGTTTAGTTTGAAAATGTTATAATGCTTCTGGTGTTTTTTGTTTTAAGTCAGTTGAATGACTTGTTATATAACATTATGATATCTTTATCAGACAGTACAATCTATAAAGGTTTTGTCTTTAACTTTACAAGGGTTATTCTGTTTTAACAAGTATAACAATGATTCATATTTTAACTTGCTATCTCAATAAAGAGTTGAGGTGTTATATAACAATTGATAAAAACTGATTTTAAAATGAAAAACAGACAACTGAATATCAAGATGAATTGATAGAAAAATAGATATATGCAATAAAATCTAGAACAACGTAACAAATTGTGTTTTTATTGATATCCTGTCAGTTTAGTTGTTTGTATGACAAGGACTTCCTAACCCTTTATATCCTCCAGGTTGGCTCCCCACCAATCTCATTAAAGCTAGATTACAAATTCATTTGTTTCTTGTTACAAAACACGAAATGAAATTGTCATCTAAGTTTGATTGGATTGGCTTTATGATGCAAAATACGTCTTTATCCAGAAACGATGTTCTGAATATTCAGAGAAACAAAAATAAATATTCAAAATAATTTTAATGAAGCAAAACTTAAAAATAACAAAATAAAAACAAAACAGGTGATCTGGGACTTAGTTGAATAATTAGAGAGAGATGATTATAGATTCTGTTAATGGTTGAGATGTAGAGATTGACAAGTTAACGTGTCCAGTGTGGAATTATTAAACCTTTATAAACCTATAGTGATGCTATCATATTATTATCTCTGGATTTTAAACATTACAATATCCCACGCATTCTATATCTACAATCACCCTGACTTATAACATTTAAATACCTTTACTCACTGGTTGTCAATGACCAAATTCCAACTTTCACCCCTTATCATATTTTTATAACTTTCCAAACTAATAGAAAAACAAAACAATTGATTCCTTGTTGGTTTATAAACACTTTCTATCTGTAAACCTTGGGAAGCAGGTTTAAATATCATACAAGGTTTTTATTTTCTTCATAATTCCACACTGTATATAGTTGACTTTATAAATTAACATAATACTGTTTTCTTACAATAAATAAATACACAAATAAATAATAGACTTATTAGATATGAGATAGGACGGACCATCGTGACTAACCTTAAAAACACTTAAATATCAATTATATTCCACTCCATAACAGTTACACTTCAAATATTACATTAAAAATTAGAGTTCAATACATCAATTATAGAGATGTTAGTGATCACTGAATTTATTTCCCTAACTTCTAAGAAGTTCAGGCAGCGAGGCGTTTCGCGATTCTTATCCAGAATAGAAATAAATCTGCAACACAGTTCTATTTCTGATAGTCTTACATCTCTTCAATTGTAGACAAACATTTAACATATAATTTATAATATTGAAAAGTTGAAATTAAACACTTGTTTGTTAACCAAAATATTTGATGATTTAATTCATTTAGAATAAAACAATAAGATTAATATTCCTGAAGATCTATCAGTAGGTAAATCAGATATTAACAAGACAATGTATATATTATTCAAAAAATAACTTTTAATGACAAGAATAAGTTAAATTATTTATGAAAATATTTATATAATATCTTGATGAGTTGAAATTTAAATAGGCACTTGTTCAAACTTGAGGTACAGACTAAATTCATTTTAGACCAAACTTTCCTTCTGTTTTATATAGCTTTTATTTTTAATATAGCCACTTCAGTTAGGGTCTAACGACAGCCCTCTTAATTAAATGTTAGTCAAATTAAGCTTTTGACCTATCTCTTGACGTCTGCTTTAACCAATCAAATTTCTACCCTTTCAGCGCTGACATTTTTTTATCAGTTTAGGTAAAAAGGTTAATTTGACAAACATTTAAGACGGTCAGTCTTTAGATCCTAACTGAAGTGGCTACATTAAAAATAAAAACTAATAACAAATTGAAGGAAAGTTTGGTCTAATATTAATTATAATTAAACTTCTTGAGGTATTAGATAATATTGCAAATACTTGTTTTAAAAAAAATGTCACAGAAAAATAATAATTAATGATAATATCTAGATAAAAATGCAATGAGAGTACCCTATATATAGTCTTAATTAGTGAAGGCACAAAAATATATCTAGTCCAAGACTTGTCTATGCTAAATTGGTTTGTGGTGACAGATGTCAGTATGATAGAGTTGGAAAAACATAACCTGATATGCTGTGAATGAAATTTAAAGTTTTCCCCTCAAGCTTACAGTAAGCTGTTTACCCAATAGTTTTTTTGAATCTAGCTTCCTGACATCTGTCCACAAATAATGATCATAGTTCTAGAAGAACAGCAAGTATCAGACCAAGTTTGATCTCGAATTATTAGAAAATTTAAATCATCTGGGATAAGTTAAAAAATAAAACTAAATCACACAAAAATAAATAACAAAATTCTTCAGAAAAAGCCATGCCAAGCTAATTTCTTGAAAGAAAATAGTGGTCTAAATATTTATCAGCAGATAGAACTTATTTTACAGTTTCTTGGTACATATATAATTTTCAGACAATCTTTCTGCTGAAAATGATCTGGAAAAAAATCGAAATAGAAACAGTGGAAGTAAATATTCAGATAACTCTATAGATAGCTGATAGAATCCAGATTGAGGCTGGTAAATATTTAGACTACTCTTTCCCTCAAAACAACAAAACAAAACAAAAACCAAACAAAACCAAAACAACCATCACCAATAAGACGGATTTTAAAAAATAATGGAACTAATTTTGAGGCATATTTATAAAATAATCATCATAAGTTATTTAGAATTACTTTTAAATATTTAATTTTAATTTTATAAATATGCCTCATGCCATTTTGACAGTTTACAAACATTAACATAAAGAATCAAAAAATATCATTTGTTTAAAAATAGATAAAGATTTTGTGAAAACTTTTGCAAGGAAAAAAATGTACATATATTGTTTGCAAGATGTCAGTAATTTTATACAGAGTTGTCTCTCTTGATTCCCAATGTCTTTGTCGTTAACATAGTTAGTCTTTAATAACGCTGCCATGTTACCAAGAGAAGACAACTGTGTATGGAATCAACAAGAGAAGACAACTGTGTATGGAATCAACAAGAGAAGACAACTGTGTATGGAATCAACAAGAGAAGACAAATGTGTATGGAATCAACAAGAGAAGACAACTGTGTATGGAATCAACAAGAGAAGGAATTTGTAGAAGGAATGATCACAAGGTTTTACAGATTTGAGCAATAGATTCACTATAATTAACTGTCAGAATATTTCAGAATCTCAACACTTTAAAACACATCATTCTAGTGTCTGAATGTCTGAACCTTATCTCAAAAAAATACTTCCAACTTTATCAACAACTTCACTTTTAAAAACCCTTTAAACACTGAGTGTAAATAAAATAACATTTCATATACCCTGAACTTCAAGTAAAATAATTTAAACTTATAATGTTATATGATGTCATTTAATAACAGGTACTTTACCAGCTGCTCAGATAAAATAATTCCAAGTTTGATTTTCTCTTAAAAGATATAATCAAATATTTAACTAACTATGCAGACGGAAGATCAGTTGATAGTGTTGAAGAGATTAAATTTACCAGAATCCACACAGAAACTTAAAATTGTTCCAGTTTTCATAATTCAAACTAGAAATTCAAGATTTGGTGTAAATCCCATGGTTTATCATTATACTCCTTGGAACAGAATGCTCCATTTTCAAAATTCAAATTTATAATAAACACAAATATCTGGAAGAATGTTAGACTGCGTTAGATTCAAATCTTGAGATATGAAATTTTCATTAAACCACGGAAATACTGATCCAGTTTTCATAAGAGTGAAATTTCATATAACATATCTCAAAATTTCCACTCAAAATCTAAAGTTTTACTTTGGCTCAAATTTTCAACCAACTTTCAAAAAAGTTTCAGAAATTCTTCAAATCTTCAAAATATGGCCACAATCATTGTGCTTTTCTCACAAAATTTCACAGCTTTATAATTTTGGCTAAATTTTTCTTAAACTTTTTATGTTTTGGACTTATATTTGGCACGAATTTGTAGGAATTTTTTATCGATAGCATCATCTAGAATGTTGTCTTGACTACCAGTTCGTCGAAACTCGAAGATTTGTTGAGGAGCATGGGTGACGAGGTAATGTTCTAACGTATCCCAGCCTCCCCCAACTCGAACCATCAGATGTTTACCCTGTAATAACTGAAATGAAATAGATAGAAACCATGGTTCAACATTTTGGGGTTTTGATTTGAGTAGTGAATATGTGTAAATAATCTTAGAGCTGAATGAAAATTGCATATCGACCCTGAAGTCATCACAATTAGTCACTAATCATCAGTCATATCTCATTCACCAGTCCTAGATGAGTTTTTTTCAACTAG
Source organism: Lottia gigantea (assembly GCF_000327385.1). Taxonomy (NCBI): domain Eukaryota; kingdom Metazoa; phylum Mollusca; class Gastropoda; family Lottiidae; genus Lottia; species Lottia gigantea. Next base: position 311,287 of record NW_008708335.1, read on the forward strand.
TAGAAACTTATGGAAGTATTTGTAGTTTGTAATTGTAAAATAAAAACATGGTGCTCACTACTTTTTTCTAGCATAGCTTTCTGGACAGTTAAGTTTAAGGGTTCTAAATAGAAAGTTTCCTTTACTGATTTTGAATCAACAATCAAGCTTTTATCATGTATAGAATATGTGGTATTAGAATATTAGTGGCTTTTAGCATCATAAATTAAATATCTTTATTGGACAGTTAATACATTCAAGTATATTCTGTATAATATATGTAATATATATATATAATTATATAGTTAATAACTGAATACCACATTGATTAGTTTACATACCAGTTGAAATCTGTCACATTGTTTTCAACTAGTCAGTCACAATCTACTGGAGTCAGTCATAATTTCATTTGTTACTTACTTTGGGGTCTAATCGCATAATTTCTTACAAAAATATCTCAATCTAGGAATTTCTTTTGCTATTTTTACTTACCCTAATGAAGACAATACGCCCAAATATACTGTAGACCCCTTCTCTGATTCTTTTAACATACGGTAAACATCCACAACGTGTTGCCACCCTTTTTACCTGTAAATATAAAATGATCAATTAATAAACATTTAATTATGAAGATTTTTAGCCAAATTCTTTTGAAATTTTTTTTTCTTATTTTCAAAATTTTTAGTCTAAATTGAATCCTGAAACCTAAATAATTTAAAGGGGCTTTTTAACCATTTTATGTGTATCATTTCATTTTCACTACCACAAACATCTAACATCATTTTACAATAGTGACGTCATAAAATGCTTAGAAAACTTCCCTGTAAGTACTGAAATCTTACCTTTACATCCAAACCTTCAGGTTTTTTACCAGTTGTACCGTTAGTAATTTTAGGTTTCTCAACAATCTCGGTCTGTTTCTGTTCTGTTTCAATCTCTTTCTCTAGTTTTATCAAGGTAGGAGGTTCCAACCCAAATTTATACCCCACCCTCGCCAATTCCATCAAACATACTATAATAGGCTTCTCTTGTTTATGAGCAACTGAAAAAATAAATTTTATTATGTCAAGGGCAATAACTCAATAACAGTTAATCTAAACACTGACATCTGTGAACTCTAACAATTTATAACAATTAAAACAGATAATTTATAAAGGTCTGTACTGGACAATATCTTATAATAAATTAGACTGGTCATGTTTATGATTTGAAGGGTTCTGTACTAAATGAGCGGTCTTGATCAACGAGTTTTGTCACTGACTCGAGTTTTGTCATGAATTTCGGGCATGCGCACGCAAAATCTCCAGTCGGTCATTTTCCACCATAATCACGTGCGGAGCATGCAATTGAAAGGAAAAGGAATCTGATTGGATAATGACGGTCTGTCTTGCAGACGATTAAACAATCGGAGACAATTATCAAACTTGTTTGATACGATACATCCTGTCGGCGACACGATAATTTTGTCATGGAAGCACGGGCACGGGCAAGATTTTACTCAAGATTCTTGCCGTGCTATAAAAATAGTAAGAATTGTTCAATCATGATTTGAATCGTTCTGAAATGAGCACCCTAGATGTACACTGACATTTTCCCCTCTATATGCTTCAAACAAACAGTCATCATGTATGCTGTATTCAGCAATTATCACTAAATTTAATAATAAATACAGTTGGTATCATACTACTATTTTAACCTAACTATACTTACCCAGATCTTCTGCTTCAAACAAACAGTCATCATGTATTCCGTATTCTCTACACCAATTAATAAAATTACTTGTATTATCTCTCGCAAACCAACTTCCTGATGAAGCTCTTTCTTTACATCGTACTTTACAATTTGGTAATTTCTTTAAAAACAAGAAAAAGTAGGATTTTTAGGGAAACAGAAATATCAAGTAAATGTTAGTTTGAATAGGCAGTGATATAAATATATAAACATAAATGGTGGTGGTTGGTTTTAATTTTGGTCAGTTGACCCAGCTGTAAATGGGTATGGATAATCTAGGAAAGGTCAATACCAAGAGGTTTGGTCAAGGATCAGCTGGTAGACAGGATCCTTGTGAACCCGAGTTGTTATCCTTGTAAAATAATTACCAAGTGGTTTGGTCAAGGACCAGCTGGTAGAAAGAATCCTTAACTGTGAACTTAAGTTATTATTCTAGTAAAATAGTATAGCTGTTTCTTTCTTTCTTTCAGAGTTATGGACGTTATGTTTATTATCATGATGTTTTGTAAAAAAACAAACTGTAACAGCATAAGATAAGTTCAAAACTCACCTCTTTAAATTTCCCTATTTTAATCCCTTCTTCAGCTTTCTTCTGGATAATATTGACTAGTTTACATAAATAGACTCCATTATCCAGGACATCTAGGAATGTTTTAGGTGATATGTCTATTTCTGTAAGGATTAAGACCATATTAATAATAAGATTAGACTGAAATTGTTATAAATAATATAATGCGATTGAATGAGATTAATATCTTTTACCTATTTCTATATATCTTATTAATATCTATTATTTACTATCTAATATAGAAATAGGTCTTTATCAGAGAGTCCTTAAAAACCCTTTCACCAGGGCCTGTGCTTTCTATGAGTTATATTCTCATTTAACTACAACACTGGCAATATCAATGGATTTCAGATTAGATTCCAGGAATATATTTTCAGGTATATTTCAGGACTGGTGCCATTGCTATATTCAGTATTTTATATGTCAGAGTTTTTTTGAAATATTTTCATGATAGCGCTTGACAATATGTTCATAATTTGGGTTATTTTGTTTCATAGAAGTATATTCTTGTTTTGATCAGTTATTATAGTTTATTGTGGGTACGGTATGTTATGTGCTGAAGGGAAACTATGTAGAAGAGATTACTACTTGTTAACGGGTACACAGGAGAAAATATATGGTTGACATTTAATCGATTATGTATTTCGATGATTGAAATCAAAATTATAAATTCTTAGCGAAGATGATTAATTATTTCGATTATTTTATCCTAAAGTCAAGTGATAAAATTGATAGATGGTAAAACCTCACTATGAAACTGAAACATTGCTGTATAAATCAAATCAATAAGAATAAAGTTCATCTATTAAACCTGGAATTTGGACCCTGTTTTATGATAAGAATTCGTAAACATGGAATTGTATACTGTACATTGAGAAAAAATACATTTACAACAAAAATGATTAACGTGTTTTGAGAAACAGGAACCAATCAATCTGTTTAAACTCAAGAAATAAAAATCGGGGGTCTCAAATGATTGAAATGAAATTCTAAATAGAAACTCTTAGTCTTACCTAAAGTTTTGGCCAACCACTGACAAATATCTTCTTTTAAAGGTACCAGACTTTGTTCCTGGAGTTCTGTTTGTTTCTGTCGAATCAAATCTGGTTCATCCTCACCTTCTACTTTATTTTCTTCATTTTCTATCTTCTTCTCAATGTCTGCCATTTTTATTTCACTTTTTGTCCTTTCCTTTTAAAGGAGATGTTTTTCGAAAGTATCACTTATTTTCACTAGATTATCATTTTCAGTTTTTAAACCTCTACTTCACTGTAGGTCCTACAGCTAGAAAATTCACAAAATATAATTCTAATTCTATAAATCAAATTCTACTGTCTTGCTGTTAAAATTTTTCTCAAAAAAAAAACACTTAGGTTTATATCAAAGACTTTGGACCTGTCTGATTTTTTGATTAAAAAACCACAATCAAGTTTTGCTTTTCCAATTTAGTTTAGATATAGAGACTTAACTAACTTGGTGAATAGCCTAGTTGATATGTTGTTGATACAGAAAAATACTGGATAAGATTGTTTTGCTGTTTCACCTCACTGAGCTATTCTTTATCCTTGTGACCTTTTCTTAAGCAAAATATATTCACAATGAATATAAGAGCTTCATCAAAAAATATATTTTGAAATATGTAGCTCTAGGCCTAATGAAATCATTGTTAATCAATAACATGATTCAGTCGACAATTATTCAGTTTGTCACAATCTAAGTTATCATCTACTACAGGTGATCAAACCAGCACCAAAACTTGTCATCACGTTTGACTCAGCTGTATTCTGTCATAATTTCCAATTAATTATTCTTTGGATAAAAATCGATCAAATGACAAATGACAGCCCCAACTTCAAAGTGATCGACTACGCATATCGAATAAGCTTTAAAAATGGCCACAAAAGCAAAAAGTGTAAACAAACCAAAACAACTCTGATGTCATGATGTTTTTGGTCTCGAAATTTCCCCAGAAGAATTGATCATTCCGACCAATAGGTTTCTGAAATACAATCTATGTTTCTGAATATATCTAAATAAATTTCATATATGAAAATAAGTTAAAATGTCTAAAATATCGATTAAGAAACTTACAAAGTAGAAATTTCAGACGACAGTCGTCCATTTGTCAACCACGCACCAATTATCTACCTGTCTTCTGATTGGTTGTTATTTATAGTTACATATTGACTGAAACTGAAAGTAAATTAGTTAAAGGAACACTGTCACCGAATGGAATCTAAGTTAAAGTTACCATCCATGATATGAAACCAACGAATATGTGAAAAATGAACTTTGAATTAAAAACTTTATTTTCACCTTAGTAATAATTATTTTAACCCAAGTGAAAACCAGGTGATTATTCGTGTAATTTTTACTTAAATATTTTGATTTTCACCTAGATGATAATTCAACTAATTTGTAATTAAATTTCTAGAGTACAAGCTTCCAGCATCCTCGACTACGTTTTCTACAGTCCTTTAAAATGTCCTTGATTTAACCTTCAAACTATTTTTTAAACTCTACACAAAATTAGACACAAAATATCCATTCTGTTCATCAATAGTCTAGACTCGCTTACTTTACTACTAGACTGTGCCAAAATAAATTAATTGCTGACAATCAAAGACAAGATAACCTGACGATGGCTTTATATCTAAAACGCGTCGACAGCCTAGAATATTATCTACCTTGTCATTTTTTTTAAATACATATAATTCATTGTAAAAAGCCAACATAGCAATAATGTGGATCAAATGGACGACTGTGTGATTATCGGTCATTTTTCGAGGCACATTAAAAGAGAATTTCTGAAGTCCGACAGGAAGAACTGTTTCTTTAACTATCAATAATCTTCTCAACTTAATAGACTCGACCAGTTAATAATCCACTGTTTTTATTTATACGCCTACAGTTGTTTAATATTAGACTCGCCCAATTCCTGAAATTACATCTTTACATAAAATTACACGCTAACATCCCTTGATGCCATAATCAACTCGTCCTTCTCCTGATTCTATAGACAACTATAGAGCGAAATCGACTAACCCAACCAAGTTCTTGGCATATTTTCCATCAGTGACCTTCTCTTCGGCTCGTATTATCTCATTTTTACCGTTAATCAGACACACTGTGAGCTTGTAGCAGAATTCAGGTAAGTCGTCTGCTTTATTTGGGCGGGAAATGGTAGAATTACTGTGGTATATCAACCGGGAATATGGCATCGTAATCCCGGCATTATTAACTTTAATACACACTTGTATTTTAATGGCGAATCACTGTATTTTTGAGGTGAAATCCAGTTTATTGTGTCTTTCTATCAACTACACCGTTCACTCTTCTCACAAATACATTATCACTTGTATTTTGGTCTGATGCCATGAAATTTAGAAAATGTATTGATATTTTAGATGAAATAAAATTATCGAGGGAATAATTTATTATTTATTGGTTATATTGTCAGCATATCTCTTGATGTTTGTAGATATATTAATTATATACCTTATAGTACAGGAGTGATGATAGCACTGTGTTTACCAGTCATGTCTGATTTGAGATCTAAATTCATGTTGATATAGCTGTATTTACCAGTCATGTCTGACTGGAGCTGTATTTACCAGTCATGTCTGACTAGAGCTGTATTTACCAGTCATGTCTGACTAGAGCTGTATTTACCAGCCATGTCTGACTAGAGCTGTATTTACCAGTCATGTCTGACTAGAGCTGTATTTACCAGTCATGTCTGACTAGAGCTGTATTTACCAGTCATGTCTGACTGGAGCTGTATTTACCAGCCATGTCTGACTAGAGCTGTATTTACCAGTCATGTCTGACTAGAGCTGTATTTACCAGCCATGTCTGACTAGAGCCGTATTTACCAGCCATGTCTAACTAGAGCTGTATTTACCAGCCATGCCTGACTAGAGCCGTATTTACCAGCCATGTCTGACTAGAGCTGTATTTACCAGCCATGTCTGACTAGAGCTGTATTTACCAGTCATGTCTGACTGGAGCTGTATTTACTAGCCATGTCTGACTAAAGCCATATTTACCAGCCATGTCTGACTAGAGCTGTATTTACCACTCATATCTGACTAGAGTCGTATTTACCAGCCATGTCTGACTAGAACTGTATTTACCAGTCATGTCTGACTAGAGCTGTATTTACCAGTCATGTCTGACTAGAGCTGTATTTACCAGTCATGTCTGACTTGAGCTCTAGAATGTTGATTTGGCTGTATTTACCAGTCATGTCAGACTTGAGCTCTAGAATGTTGATTTTACTGTATTTACCAGTCATATCTGACTCGAGCTCTAGACTGTTAATTTGGCTGTATTTACCAGTCATGTCTGACTAGAGCTCTAGACTATTGATTTGGCTGTATTTACCAGTCATGTCTGACTTGAGCTCTAGACTGTTAATTTGACTGTATTTACCAGTCATGTAAGACTTGAGCTCTAGACTGTTGATTTGACTATATTTACCAGTCATGTCTGACTTGAGCTATAGACTGTTAATTTGGCTGTATTTACCAGTCATGTCTGACTAGAGCTGTAGACTATTGATTTGGCTGTATTTACCAGTCATGTCTGACTTGAGCTCTAGAATGTTGATTTTACTGTATTTACCAGTCATGTCTGACTTGAGCTCTAGACTGTTAATTTGGCTGTATTTACCAGTCATGTCTGACTAGAGCTGTAGACTATTGATTTGGCTGTATTTACCAGTCATGTCTGACTTGAGCTCTAGAATGTTGATTTTACTGTATTTACCAGTCATGTCTGACTTGAGCTCTAGACTGTTAATTTGGCTGTATTTACCAGTCATGTCTGACTAGAGCTGTAAACTATTGATTTGGTTGTATTTACCAGTCATGTCTGACTTGAGCTCTAGAATGTTGATTTTACTGTATTTACCAGTCATGTCTGACTTGAGCTCTAGACTGTTAATTTGGCTGTATTTACCAGTCATGTCTGACTAGAGCTGTAGACTATTGATTTGACTCTATTTACCAGTCATGTCTGACTAGAGCTCTAGAATGTTGATTTGGCTGTATTTACCAGTCATGTCTGACTAGAGCTCTAAAATGTTGATTTGACTGTATTTACCAGTCATGTCTGACTTGAGCTCTAGATTGTTGATTTAGCTATATTTACCAGTCATGTCTGACTTGAGCTCTAGACTGTTGATTAGACTCTATTTTCCAGCCATGTCTGACTAGAGCTCTAGACTGTTGATTTGACTGTATTTACCAGTCATGTCTGACTAGAGCTGTAGACTGTTGATTTGACTGTATTTACCAGTCATGTCTGACTACAGCTCTAGACTGTGGATTTGAGACTGTATTTACCAGTGATGTCTGACTAGTGCTCTAGACAGGAGATTTTGCTGTATTTATATTGACTCTTAACATTTTACCCATTTTTGTAAGGGTAGTCAGCGGACCCCATCTGCCCCTATGTGTGGACGCCCATGAATATAATGTCAACAAAGGTTGAGTGCAAATTGATAAAAATTGTGCACATTGTTCAAGAGTTATTGCCCCTAACTGTGTAGTATAGTGAGATAGTATAGGTCAGTATAACTATTATTGTATTAATGTCACAGAATATATCATTATATTAATAAGTATTAAATTATTAACATATGGTCTGGGGTAAACTCTAGTACAATTCAACAGACTCATTCAAACATAGGCCACTGGTACTTGTTTCAATGTTAACAGCTCACATACAATCATTAATGAAATAAACTACTTTACTGATTGGTTTAATGAAGACAGGTTATGCCAAGCAGTGTAGAATGAAGGAAAGTTGTCAGGATAGCTATTTTAGCGTACTCTTTTCCTTGTGGTAACAGGTAGCATCTAATTCAGCCTGTCTTTAGGGTGGGGTCTGTGAGGGCTGGGCCTCAGGAAGTGAGAATTAAGCCCCATCAAAAATTTTCTTCAGTCCAGCGGAGATTGATTCATTTGCAGTGTCATTCATTCCTGGCGACGGGGCTGACCTAATTTTCAGTCATTGTTTTTTGCAATCCACTTAAACTAATCTTTTGTATGATGTCACCATTTTAAAAGTTGGTAGTAAAATTTGATTTTGACATACTTTGAAGGAGATTTTGATGAACGGAATTGTCTTGCTTGTACATTATTTATTGTTATTCCCAGATGCTCATGAAATTTTTAGAAAATTTCTTTACAATCTCTTTAAAATGTTTATTTAGATGTATAGTTTTGGATTATGTGTATTATGATTTAGTGTTTGGTATCAGTGAGTTATTTCAGTATTAACAGTTGTTCCTCTAGGAATCAAGTACAGAATGTCTGTAAACTCCTGGTTATTAGGTACTGGCTTGATTTGATCTTCATTAAACTGACTGTAGCAATCTTATAATAGAATATATTTCATAGTACCTGTATTCTAGTTTCTTATTCAAATACACTTCTCTATGTTATATTTTAAAGGGATTGTGGCAGGTCTAGTATTTAAAGGGATTGTGACACATCTAATATTTAAAGGGATTGTGACACATCTAGTATTTAAAGGGATTGTGACACGTCTAGTATTTAAAGGGATTGTGACACATCTAGTATTTAAAGAGATTGTGGCAGGTCTAGTATTTAAAGGGATTGTGACACATCTAGTATTTAAAGGGATTGTGACACATCTAGTATTTAAAGAGATTGTGGCAGGTCTAGTATTTAAAGGGATTGTGACACGTCTAGTATTTAAAGGGATTGTGACACATCTAGTATTTAAAGGGATTGTGGTATGTCTAGTATTTAAAGGGATTGTGACAAATCTAGTATTTAAAGGGATTGTGACACATCTAGTATTTAAAGGGATTGTGGTATGTCTAGTATTTAAAGGGATTGTGACACATCTAGTATTTAAAGGGATTGTGACACATCTAGTATTTAAAGGGATTGTGACACGTCTAGTATTTAAAGGGATTGTGGTATGTCTAGTATTTAAAGGGATTGTGACAAATCTAGTATTTAAAGGGATTGTGACACATCTAGTATTTAAAGGGATTGTGGTATGTCTAGTATTTAAAGGGATTGTGACACATCTAGTATTTAAAGGGATTGTGACACGTCTAGTATTTAAAGGGATTGTGGTATGTCTAGTATTTAAAGGGATTGTGAAGAGGTTATTTAAAAAGGTATGAAGAAAACACTAGTATCTAGTAAATAAGTCATCTAACAGAATAAATCTGATAGTATTTAACATTTTAATGTAGGAAAATTCTCATAGATACGCCTATATTAGTGGCAAGTTAAGTTATATTAATAATTTAAAGCTCAAGTCAGACATCACAACAGCCTCTAGTTAGGGTGGGGTCCGTGGGGGCCGGGCCCCAGCAAGTGAGTATTAAGCCACAGCAAAACCTTCTTCAGTTCAGCAGAAATTGATTCATTTACAGTCTATTTGTATAAAATCAAAAAGATATAGATTTTGATACGTTTTTGGCACCTCAATATTGTCAGAAATTAGTTCTCTGGGCCTTTAATTACAAAATCCCAAAATCAATTCAGTCCTGTTGACAGGGCTTCCTCTCAATTTCTAAACAGCATGACTTGCAAGTATATGACATGACCGGTAAAAACAGGTCATTCGGCAACCCTGAGGATATAAGCTGAGGATATAAGCTGAGGATATAAGCTGAGGATATAAGCTGAGGATATAAGCTGAGGATATAAGCAATAATGATGCTGTTAAACATGACTTGCAAAATACCACCTAATCAGCATTCTTGAAAATAATGAATACAGTTGAAATGAACAGACACAGTGGTGTTTTAAGGAGGGGGGTTGCATAAAAATTGAAAAATTTATTCTACTTTCATTGCCAAAATCGCATCAGACGTATTTTACACCTTCCCCGGATTAGAATATTTTCCAGAGGAAAGCTCCCCACCACGACTGAAAATTGAGCCGAGGTGCTTGGAAGGTGCTCGGATGGTCCTCGCGTTAATGAAATCCTGGTAATGCTAATGGGCAGACATGACTGGCAAATATCATACAATCAGTAGCCCTGAACATTGATGATGATCATGACAAACATGACTTGTGAAAGCATGACTGGCAAGTTCAGTGCAATCAGAAACCCTGAACATTAAAATGATAATAATGATGATAATGATGATGATGATAATGATAATAATTAATAATGATTGTGATAATGAATGAACAATGTAGAAGAAGTAATTGAAAGTTGTAATAAATTGTGTTACTATCTATAGTAATTGTCGAGTAACCGTGGTTATTGTATAATATGTTTATTATTGATGTTTATATTAAATATTGGTTACTATGACAACCATCATAACAACAATTAAACCAGTAGTATTGTTATAATTACAGTTGATTTTGTTATTTTCTGAAGTCATTAACTCTTCATTGTTGGATTATAAATAGGATATCGTACCAGCAAACAATTATACAAACCTCTCTGACAATATCCACAGATATCAAACAGTGACGATTCTCCAGGGCAAGGGGGAGGAATTGCTCTACAGGGGGGGGGCCGTGTCCAGCAAACAATTATACAAACCATACTGACAATATCCACAGATACAGTGATACAGGGGTGTAATTGCATTGCTTTCTGCCACCAAACTTTCAAATTCCTTGTCATTATACTTAGTGAAAAAACTGCCAGTTCACTCCCCTTGACAACTCTATGGCCTCGTTGTGGCCCCCTCACACGTACAAAGATCTTTTGAAACAGATGTAACTATTTATAGGTGAATGAGGCAAATTTAACAAGTACAAAATATTTCAAATGTGGTTCACGTTTTAGGTCTACCTATTTCCCTTGCCAAAAATCACTATGCTTCGTGGAATGGCTTTTTAGAAAAAGAGTCCTAAGTTATGGCCCTGAATTCTGATCCCTATGTCAGTGCTTTCTAGAGGAACCTTACGTTTTCAGCAATATTTGACCTTCATATTTCTATTTTCAAAGCAGACTTTATCTAGCATTGTTTAATGTAGTTTGACAAATCTGGCTTGGAACTTTTATCATCGTGAATATTTCTTATGAACTAACAATCTTTAAAACGGAAAGGGGCAACTACATAAAAAGTGCCTGGCCCAAACTTTCGGATATCTCATCAGTATATCACATCTGAATAACAGGTAAGGCTAGATTTGTTGGGTATGTTAAAAGTAGTAAATGAAATACAAGTTGAGATAAAATGATTTAGTTTGATTGATATCAGATTATAATGATCTCCAGAATAATGGCTGATTTCAGATTAAAAATATCAATCAATATTCAGAATCAATATCTCAACAATTAAATCTATTATCACTATATCATAGTTACCTCCAAATTATTTCCTTTATTTTATCAAATCTAAATAGTTAACTATATATCATCATGGCTTGACATTGTGAATGAAGAGATTGTAAATAGGTTTTCTAATTTTGTATATGTCAGAAACTGTTAGCATCAATTTGCACCATTTCAGTGTTCAATCTGATAAAACTTATTGTTTGATGATGTCACTAATCATGAAGGGTTATTTGTGATACAATCATATTTGCTCATAGTTACATCATCAAACACTTAGTTTTAGTGGAATTGCAGGAACCACAGACGTCTGATTGAAAATTGGAAAGTACAATTATACACATACATTAAAAAAAAACTCTTTATAATTTCTTGAAGGGGGAGGTGTATGTCAGCTGCAGGAGCACACTTGGCTGACAAGCCCAATGTAAGAAAGTTAAGTTTTTGTTAAAATACCTCCATATAAGGACCAATATATGATATTGAATACCTCTAGCAAGAAACATCTGGTCTTAAACTAGATATCTTTATATAGAGGTATTGTAATATCTAAAAACTGGTCTTTATATAGAGGTATATTAATATCTAAAAACTGGTCATTATATAGAGGTATATTAATAACTAAAATCAGGTCTTTATATAGAGGAGTTTTCATATCTAAAAACTGGTCTTTATATAGAGGTATATTAATATCTAAAAACTGGTCATTATATAGAGGTATATTAATAACTAAAATCAGGTCTTTATATCGAGGTATTTTCATATCTAAAAACTGGTCTTTATATAGAGATATATTAATAACTTAAAACAGGTCTTTATATAGAGATATATTAATAACTTAAAACAGGTCTTTATATAGAGATATATTAATAACTAAAAACAGGTCTTTATATAGAGGTATATTAATAACTAAAATCAGGTCTTTATATAGAGGTATATTGATATCTAAAAACAGGTCTTTATATAGAGGTATATTGATATCTAAAAACAGGTCTTTATATAGAGGTATATTAATAACTAAAAACTGGTCTTTATATAGAGGTATAGTAATAACTTAAAACAGGTCTTTATATAGAGGTAAAGTAATATCTAAAAACTGGTCTTTATATAGAGGTATAGTAATATTTAAAAAACTGGTCTTTATATAGAGGTATATTAATATCTAAAAACTGGTCTTTATATAGAGGTATATTAATAACTAAAAACAGGTCTTTATATAGAGGTATTTTAATATCTAAAAACTGGTCTTTACATAGGGGTATTATAATACAATCATGAAAACTGGTCTTTATATAGAGGTATTGTAATCTATACACTGGTATTAATGTAATGACACTAGTTTTTGATGTATTACCTATCAGACTCAACATACATACACAAAATTAGTACAAACTTTCAATATTCATTATTGGAACAGAACTTTGGTGGAAAACTTGTTAGATTACCATGGAGCTTTCAAATATCAGATACAAAGAAAGTAACAAAACTTATTTTAACTAAAATGATTTTTACTGGTCTGTATGAAATATAGAACAACAACCACTGGTTAAAGTTTTATGCAACGTTTCGACGTATTTCCCCTGTCGTCCTCAGGTACATAATGATAAGAAGTGATGGACAAACTATATATACATTAATGATTATTATTAAAAACACACAAGAGATAAATGGTTTATTGATACATAACATTAAATTTTAACAGGTACAATAAGAGGTATATAATTCTTAATATAACATACAGACTGATTAAATAAAATAATTGATATATATCATACTCACAAATTCTAAATGCCATTTAAACAACTTTGATCTGAAGGAAAGTTTAGAATTTTTTAAAACCATTGATGTTTATATTGAGTCTAGCACCTGGTAGTAAAATACACCTGTAAAATCTTTACCAAATATTTCAAAATGAAGAGAATTCAGGAGAACTATATATGAGAGATTTATAAGACAGTTAGTAATTATAGGAGATGGTAAATTAACTTAAATTTCGGCAGGAATCCTGCAGATCAAAAGACGTAAAATAGCCAGGTTCTCTGCAGGCTTCTGGGTATAATTTGTAGACGTAATACCTGGCATACTTCTTTCTATTTTCTACTCCGTGTTACGATTATACTGAATACAAATATATGAACATCCAGCTAGATAGTGTTTCACTTAACTTAATGGAGAGGGGGTTGGTTGATTTTATTGTTGAATATATGTAAATAATCTTCAGAATTACTAGAAATGGTAATATTCCTTTAGAAATACTTCAAATTATGAATTTTACTCACTATTTCTATATCTGTCTTTCTATATATGGCAGAGTCTCAAGAAAAGACGACTCGTCATTTTAACTTTCAAACGCAGATAATTCTGGACTCACATGGATTTGAAAGCTCAAATTTCAACACTAATACTAATTGGCTCAGCTAAAAAATTCGAGTTTCTGAGACTTCAGTATAATTGGGCAAATGAATGGTGAATCTGTTAATTTTAAAGATACCAGTGGAAATAAACGTTGATTTGATCCATCAAAACCACTCCTAGTTTAAAGAACCAGGTTTGATGAAGAATTTTTAAACGTAGGATGGTGATAAAAATATATCCTGGTGAAATTTAACGCTACCTGCCATCTGTCAATTTAGTTGAATCGTAAAAAAACTTTCTTCTACTTCACTTTTTATTACCGGTAGTTATAATCTCTCTAAAATAGTTTTTACCATCTCTTCACCCTCCTTCCCTCGTAATCTCCAACATTGTAGGGTAAAATCTGATTTCTTACATCTGTCAATATTCAGTTTTTGGATTAAACTTCATTTATATAGATAGATTGCCAGACAAGGTAATATACACCCACTGGCAGCTGTCTTAATCGATAACTCTGCTATATTAACTAAAAACTGAAATCTAATTCTACCATTTATCCAACAATTTATTTTTAAAGTTCAATGTTTTTAACCTAATAATCTTTTTTTTTTGCAACACAATTGAGGCTTTGCAGAAATTTTTTTTGTCACTTTAGTTTTACTCCCCATATCTCTGTGATTTTTTAATTATAGATTAAGGGAAGATGCAGCATTTAGGGGATGATTTGAGTCTTGAATATATGTAAAAAGTCCTCAGAAGTACTAGATATTCCTTTAAAAATACTTCAAACTAGGAATTTTACTCTCTATTTCTATATATGTCTTTTCTATAAATCACAGAGTCGTCATTTTAACTTTCAAACATGGCTAATTCTCGACACACATGGATTTGAAGACTAAAATTTCGACGGTAAGCTGTGAACACTATTACTGATTAACTTAGCTACAAAATTCCTGTTTCTGAGATTTAACTATGATTGGTCAAAAAAAAAAACGGCGCATCCATCGCTTTAGTTTGTATGTGACTTTCCAAGTCCATGTGTAGCTCTCCAAATAGTCCAGTCATTGGCTGACAATTTAATTTTAGTAGCTGGACATGACTGGCAACTCTGATGTCACTGTGATATGTTAGTTCTATACTGTACTGAAATAGTTGGATAAGGAGCGTTGATTTTTTTTCATTTGCCAGTCGTGTCTGATTGGAGCTTTTGATATGCCATGTTATTGGAATTGTTTATGGATTATTTCCTTTTGTTCATTTTTTAGGGACTCAGGCTGAAATAGGTCAGTTGTCTGAAGTTTGCACAGCTTGAAACAGTGAATTACAACATGTTTCAGGTTCTGTTTTATTATTTGATAGGACACAGGCTGAAATAAGTCAGTTGTCTGAAGATCACACAGCTTGAAACTCTGTGTAACATGTTTCAGGTTCTGTTTTATTATTTGACAGGACACAGGCTGAAATAAGTCAGTTGACTGAAGATCACACAGCATAAAACTCTGTGTAACATGTTTCAGGTTCTGTTTTATTATTTGATAGGACACAGGCTGAAATAAGTCAGTTGTCTGAAGTTTGCACAGCTTGAAACAGTGAATTACAACATGTTTCAGGTTCTCTTTTATTATTTGACAGGACACAGGCTGAAATAGGTCAGTTGTCTGAAGTTTGCACAGCTTGAAACAGTGAATTACAACATGTTTCAGGTTCTGTTTTATTATTTGATAGGACACAGGCTGAAATAAGTCAGTTGTCTGAAGATCGCACAGCTTGAAACAGTGAATTACAACATGTTTCAGGTTCTGTTTTATTTTTTGACAGGACACAGGCTGAAATAGGTCAGTTGTCTGAAGTTTGCACAGCTTGAAACAGTGAATTACAACATGTTTCAGGTTCTGTTTTATTATTTGATAGGACACAGGCTGAAATAAGTCAGTTTCTGAAGATCGCACAGCTTGAAACTCTGTGTAACATGTTTCAGGTTCTGTTTTATTATTTGACAGGACACAGGCTGAAATAAGTCAGTTGTCTGATGATCACACAGCATAAAACTCTGTGTAACATGTTTCAGGTTCTGTTTTATTATTTGATAGGACACAGGCTGAAATAAGTCAGTTGTCTGAAGATCACACAGCATAAAACTCTGTGTAACATGTTTCAGGTTCTGTTTTATTATTTGATAGGACACAGGCTGAAATAAGTCAGTTGTCTGATGATCACACAGCTTGAAACTCTGCGTAACATGTTTCAGGTTCTGTTTTAAGATTTCTATATTGATTGTTATTATAAATTGGAACCAGGTCAAAACAATTCTATTTTCCTGGTTCACACCCAGTTTCACACCCTGCAGCTACCTGTTCCTAATTACCTGTCTATTGTAATATTATAGAGTCTAAGGTAATATTTATCTCATAATCTAGATTTGTGAATTAGCTATAGGGCACTGGAGGATATTGAAGACAGAATTGTACAGGGCTTTAACAAGGTGAATTCCTCATACCGAATTTGACAAAATAGAAATTTATGTAAAGAATATGTTATTGATCTAATATATGGCTTATTTTTTGATGTCCACAGTAAAGGTGGTTAACATTTGAAGTCTGCTGGAATCATTGCAATGAAAGACAAAACTGTCTTTCAAGACAACAGGATTTTTGTCTCATAGAAAAATGACCCTAGTTAAGGACCTCATGTAATAAAATAGAATATTCTGCCCTAGATTTGGGTAATGTCTGAATGGAATTTTGTCTTGAAGCCTCCTGAAAATATCGAGAATAATTCTAAATTTATCAGTATTGTATAACAGGTGAAAAGAATGACATTTCACCCAAATTCTATTCTAACTTGTTACTAGGCAACCACTAGCTGGTATTTTGGGGTATTTCTCTAGTTTTTTTGACAGATTGAGAGAAGTCTGACTGATTGAGAAGATTATGTTACTTTGAACAGAAATTCACAAAAACTCAAAACTTTTTAAATCATTATTTAAATCAGAGGGAGAAAACTGACAAAAACTCTAACAATATTGTTATAACAACTAAAATCAGAGAAAAATCAGTAAATATCTTTTCTAATAGGTAAATAATTGATGTAGATTGTCTCTCAGCTCTAGGTAAATACATTATGAGGTGGGTAATGTCGTTAGCTAGGCTGGGAATTCTCAACACCTGATACAACTACGCAACTTGGTTTGTAGAGAGTCCACATAGCTATTATTGTATATCAGGTATATCTAGGTTTGTCAACTCAGGAAGCTAATCCACCAGTCTCAAAATACAGTGTTCCAACCCAGCATTAGAGGGGAGTATTGATGCTTATTACATAGTTCAACAGTTGTTACCCGCTTTCAAAGAGATATTCTTTTAGTCTGGCACCAGCAAGGATTGTATTAAGGGGTGAAAGCCAACTCTTGGCCAACCCTCGAAAGCACAGGCACAGGTATCAGAATATTTTTCGTACCTTGAGAGGGATTCAAACCCACAACACCTACTGTTGTTAGGATGATGGTATCTCTATATGACCACAAGGAGAAAAGAAAAGAGAAGATAAAAGAAGGTGTATCTGAATTAAGAAAGAAAGTTCTATGAATGAACTATTTTTAATGAAAGATAAATCATCTAAAAATATCTTATACAGATTCATTCATCAACTCTAATACAAGTATAACTGATCAACTCTAATACAAGTATGACTGATTCACTCTAATACAAGTATGACTGATCAACTCTAATACAAGTATGACTGATCAACTCTAATACAAGTACGACTGATCAACTCTAATACAAGTACGACTGATCAACTCTAATACTAGTATGACTGATCAACTCTAATACAAGTATGACTGATCAACTCTAATACTAGTATGACTGATCAACTCTAATACAAGACTGATCAACTCTAATACAAGTATGACTGATCAACTCTAATACAAGTATGACTGATCAACTCTAATACAAGTACGACTGATCAACTCTAATACTAGTATGACTGATCAACTCTAATACAAGTATGACTGATCAACTGTAATACTAGTATGACTGATCAACTCTAATACAAGACTGATCAACTCTAATACAAGTATGACTGATCAACTCTAATACAAGTATGACTGATCAACTCTAATACAAGTATGGCTGATCAACTCTAATACAAGTATGACTGATCAACTCTAATACAAGTATGACTGATCAACTCTAATACAAGTATGACTGATCAACTCTAATACTAGTATGACTGATCAACTCTAATACAAGTATGACTGATCAACTCTAATACAAGTATAACTGATCAACTCTAATACAAGTATGACTGATTCACTCTAATACAAGTATGACTGATCAACTCTAATACAAGTATGACTGATCAACTCTAATACAAGTATGACTGATCAACTCTAATACAAGTATGACTGATCAACTCTAATACAAGACTGATCAACTCTAATACAAGTAAGACTGATCAACTCTAATACAAGTATGACTGATCAACTCTAATACTAGTATGACTGATTCTGTATTTGGGAAGCTATAAAATTAAAGATTAGAAATAAGATCTATATAGGCTCAGTGGCGCTAACCTCCTGAGACTGGGGTTACAAATAGGGAACTACTGTCAAGGCTTATTCAAAGTGTGGCAACTCTGTGAAGGTATAATTGTTGCTAGCCTTACCTGTAGCTTCTGAGAAAGTGTTCTCCAATGAAAATTTTCGAAAAATTGAATTGAATTTGTGCTTTCAAACACATATTTCGGGGCAAAAACCATATAAAAACAATTCTTAAAATAAATTTGTCTGTCGTTCATATATAAAAGAAATCTATAGAATTCGAAAGTGAAATTTTTAGTTTGGGGTAAATTGGAAGAAATACTTCTGTTTTTGTATTTCTGAAGACTATTGACATATATTCAGACTCAAGACTCAAATCAAACATTGAAAATGACGAACCATGAACTTTAAGGTTTATACAAGACTCATTCTCAAAGATAAATATTCTACAGCTCTTTGCTCAAAATAACCCAAATAACTTTAAAACCATCAGCTTATTTATTAAGATATATTTTACCATCAACTCCATCTTCTAGTTTGGACATTACGCTAATTATCAAAATGATTACCACGGAAACATGCTGATTATTGATTGACTGTTTTATTGCCAATTGTTTACTTATATAATTACATTGATGGACTTTTTATTGGTCAAATTGACCTCGACACTCGCGACTGATTGGTTAATATGATTAAGGTCAGAGGTCAGCTGATGTGTTAACGACTATAGTCAACAAAATAAACTAACCACTGTCCAATCATCGTGCTCAATTAAACAACATGGTCGTACAAATTAGTTGTTGGCGCGAGACAAATTAAAACTATCTAGTCTTCATTTTATTATCATTATTATTATTATTATTATTGAAGGTTTGCCTCCTGAGACTGGGGGTATAAATAAGGGGCAAACTGACTCAATGGGGGGTGGGGTGGGGGTACTACTGTCAAGGCTGAATTCAGCATGAGGCAACTCTCTGGAGGCATATTAGTCAAAGCCTTCTGGGAGGGTACTTTAACTAAAAATTACAAAAAAACTGAATTGATTTGGTGCCATGTAGTATATATTTTAGGGCAAAAAACATATAAAAATCTTATTTAAAATAAAGTGGGTGTAAAACTGGGAGTGTAAAACTGGGAGTGTTAAACTGGGAGTGTTAAACTGGGAGTGTTAAACTGGGAGTGTAAAACTGGGAGTGTAAAACTGGGAGTGTTAAACTGGGAGTGTTAAACTGGGAGTGTTAAACTGGGAGTGTAAAACTGGGAGTGTTAAACTGGGAGTGTTAAACTGGGAGTGTAAAACTGGGAATGTTAAACTGGGAGTGTTAAACTGGGAGTGTAAAACTGGGAGTGTAAAACTGGGAGTGTTAAACTGGTAGTGTAAAACTGGGAGTGTTAAACTGGGAGTGTAAAACTGGGAGTGTAAAACTGGGAGTGTAAAACTGGGAGTGTTAAACTGGGAGTGTTAAACTGGGAGTGTTAAACTGGGAGTGTTAAACTGGGAGTGTAAAACTGGGAGTGTAAAACTGGGAGTGTAAAACTGGGGGTGTTAAACTGGGAGTGTTAAACTGGGAGTGTAAAACTGGTAGTGTAAAACTGGGAGTGTTAAACTGGGAGTGTAAAACTGGGAGTGTTAAACTGGGAGTGTAAAACTGGGAGTGTTAAACTGGGAGTGTAAAACTGGGAGTGTTAAACTGGGAGTGTTAAACTGGGAGTGTAAAACTGGGAGTGTAAAACTGGGAGTGTTAAACTGGGAGCGTTAAACTGGGAGTGTTAAACTGGGAGTGTAAAACTGGGAGTGTTAAACTGGGAGTGTAAAACTATTTTTCTTGATAATTTAAAGATTTGAAATTGAATGACCAATCAGATAACTGGAATAATAAAACTATTATTTAAGCTACACGTTCTCCATTCGTTTGACCAAATTGTAAACCTTCATTAGTTTCAAAAACAGGAATAAAAGATTCATTAATTCATTCATTCACTCACTCACTTCTCTATATACTGTAGAATTATTTGTTCTTTCTGAATTTTGTAAAGTGTAATATCATTTCTTTATTTAGTAACTCCATTCTTCAAGATAGTATTATCACATGGAATATTCATTCATTTATCTCTTGTGTGTTCTTAATAATAAGCATTAATGTATATATAGTTTGCCCATCACTTCTTCTCATTATGTACCTGAAGACGACGGGGGGAAACACGTCGAAACGTTGCAGAAAACTTTAACCAGTGATTATTGTTCTATAAAGCTGTGTCTATATATCATTCTTATTTTTATTCATTCATTCATTCTTTCACTCACTCTGTTTACCACTAGAGAATTATCGGAGAGAAACAGACAGAAATTTAAAATCAATATTAGTAATCGCAGTACAATAGGTCACATGACTGAGTTGAGGCGAGTAGCAGTCAGTCAACCTGTTTTTATGACCACAACGTGATATTTTCTGTTAGATTATGAATCAACTGGTAATATGACAGAGAAATTTGATGATAATTTATTGAAGTGTATTAAAAGTGGAATATGTATTGATGTTCTCGTGTATTTTTTAAAATAACTATATTTTAGTTAGAGCAGAGTTTAAACTAATTATTAATAATTTATTTCTATAGCGCCTATAATCCAGCAAATTCTGCTCTATGGCGCTGTTGTACAATATGGCATATTACAAATCAACATAACATACATAGAAAAACAAACAAACAATGAAACTTCAAGACCTATCAACCGAAGATAACATTACAAGCAATAACATACATTAAGAATAATACTGTATAAATAGTTCAGTTTTTAGTTGTTTTTTAAAAGATGACAAGATGACAATATTTTTGAGATTAGCAGGTAAATTATTCCATATATTATACAAAATTTGAAAATTTTTGAAGAAGTTGAAATAAAATTTAAATTTATAAAATAAGGAATTCTCCAACTGTTGACATTTATAAATATAAATTTGACCTGTAATAACTTAAAATATTTTTTATATTGGCCAATATTTACAATAGCTATTGTTTTTTGCATTGGGCTAAAACAAATTCTTGTGGTGTTTATATCACCATAAATTCCATTGCCTCATCACCAAAACATTGGGTGTAGTAATTCTAATCAATGATGTTGTTATTAATTGACGTCAGTGTATCAAATAGACGGTCTCCAATGTAAACAATCATGTTGGTAGTCCCAAACGTTGAAACGTAAAGAAATAGGCCCTACTTAAATTCATACTAAAGTCTTTGTATCAAAATTAGAATGTCTTGAAAACGTAAATATAAACAATAAATTGTTATCCTATGGCGGTTATGGTCGTATATCAGGACAAAGATTGGCTGGAAAATTGATCATAAATACAACGATAAGGCGCATTTATTCAATTTTCCAGTCAACCTTTGTGCTGATATACGACCATAACCGCCATAGGGTAACAGTTTATTGCTTAATTGGA
>NW_008708335.1:333249-339469 GCF_000327385.1 Lottia gigantea
TTTATTGGAAGTATTGTTGTGCGTGTTGCTGTCGGACACATCTCCCTGGTAACGAACAAGTGTGGTTGGATAGTGACAATCAGTTAACGAAAGTAGCGCAGAGTTTAATTATAGTTCAAAACGGCCTTGACCTTCAAAGGATACGAGATCTCATCAATGCTCGCTTGATCAATGCAGAAAATCGTCGTGGTAACAAAATATATCCTAGATTTACGCAAAAAGTTGCTCCATTTTGTTGTGGGTATTCGTGGGTGACAGATCAGGACTTTGTCATCAATAATCACGTGTTCAGTATGCCAAGTTATATCAAAACCTTGGATGAACTACAGGATTACACTTCGGAAATGGCTGGAAAAGGATTACCGCAGGATCATCCGCTGTGGGAAATACAAGTGCTGTTAAATTACGGAGAATCCTTGGATACCGTGTTACTCTTCCGCATGCATCCGTGTATGACAGACGGAATTTCATTGGTCAGAATTCTAGAGCAGGCATTGGTTGATACACACATGATCACACCACATGATCTCAACTTCGCAGGAACGATGAATACGTGTTTACAGTCTTTCAAAGCTTTCTTCCTCGGACCCATAACTTTCCTCCAGAAATATCTCTGTCTTAAAAAAGATTTTAATCTGATACACGGTAGACATATTCATCCGTCGGGTAAAATGGTTGTAGCGTGGTCGGAGCCATTTAGCCTGAGTGCCGCTACCCGGATCAAACAGGTTGCGCGATGTACGCTTAACGAACTCTTCATCTCAGTAGTGGCAGCTAATCTACGTCAGTATATGCAAATTAACGGAATATCAAACCCTTTCAATATGCATTGTGCGGTTCCAACAGACTTCAATACTAACCAATCAAATATCAAGATGGGGAATAAGTACACGTTTGTCATTTTACCCCTTCCAACCAATACCGAAGGTGCTATTCCACGCTTGTGGGAGACTAAAATATCAATGGAGAATTTTAAACTTAGTCCTGAAGCTGCGGTCGTCCGTGGGGCTTTGTGGTTCACTCACGCAATTTTGCCAAAATCTTCTTGCCGAAATTTTTGGAGAAGGATTTATAGAAAGTGCTCTTGTGTCATCAGTAATCTGGTCGGACCAAAAACAGTGTTAAAACTTGCCAATCGGGAAATAAAGTGTATTATATATTGGTTACCTCCCCTGGAAGAGATAGCCGTGTCAATATCGTTTATAACGTACGGAGAACAGATCAGAATGGCCGTCGTCTCTGACCGATCCGTTCTTCCGAATCCAGAACTTCTTACTGCAGATTTTTATCAACAGGTTCGTTATATCTAATTTCTATTTAGTGGAATCATTGATTAAATCGGGTTTTATATCCTACTTTTCTGCCCCATGTAGGCTAATAAAGACGGGCAACGCCATGCAGTGTGCAATGAGGGAAATTTTGTCAAGACATTGATATTAGCCTGTTCTTTTTCATTTCCAACTGTAAAAAGATCTTTAACGTGCACAGCCTGTAACACACGATCTGGGTTTATTGTCCCATCCGAACGACTAGATGCTTTTTCATGTCAGCCTCTGACCTTCATCACTGACAAGGTATTGGACCTTCATGTAGACCAGCACAGCAGCCACCAGCATCATTTTGAGTGATATTAATTATGTTAAATATGAACTGAAACGAAACTAACAATTTATTATTTGCTCCACCTGAACAATTTTTATAAACCCACATGGTAGTGTGAACGTATATCACCCCTGTCCGCCTGTCAGTTTACATTTCTTGTGAACACAATAGAGACTACAGTTTCCATCTGATTTTATTGAAATTTGGTTTGATCATTTATATTGATGAGATCTTAGTCAAGATTGAATTTGACAATTTTTAGATCAACAGTTTTTGAGTTTTTGCCCTTGACTTTGTAAAAACATGTCATTTGTTTGTGAGTACAATAAAGACAATAGTCATCTACATGGTTACTGTGATAAAATTCAAATTTACCCATCTGTGTCACTTTTCAAATGCAAACCAGATGTTTAGTTCATTTACAATTTGATTAAAAGCTTATTCTTATTTTCTAGCTTGAAACCCTGTCTCAGTTACTGGCTAACCGAAGAATACCTGGAGAACAGCTTCATCGTAAAACAGACAATACTCAACTTCTTTCAGCCTTCTCTATTAAAGATCTCTCCATTGATCAGGTAAGTTGGTTCCTCCTGTTAACATCATCGTACGTGACTTCATCATAATAAATATCATCAACCATACATGACTTTTTAGAACAGCAGTATAAAGGTGGGAATAGATGATGTAAGGTGTCTAGTTCGGGATTATCAATACAGTAGAAAATAGTAAAAACGAATCGTGTTAGCACTGTGTTCAGACACTTTACATTGTCTATTTGTGGCTTTAATCTGATTTCTTACAGCTAGGTAGTAGGTTAAATAAAGCAGGATTACATCCCAATTTAAACCCCATGTGTTATCTAATTTTTTTCCTAAACAATCAGCCAATCAAAAAAATTGTGAGAATTTTCTGCCTTATCTGTGGACTTTTTGGAGGAATTAATTGCTAATTAATTGTTTCAATATAATTGACCCCTGCCTAAAAAACACAAACAAAGCTAGAAAAAGTTTTTTGGACTGCTAAATCTATCTGCTTTGAAAATTCAATCTTTTTGTACTGAAATTTTCCTGCTGCCTGAAAATTTCAAGGAACTACAGCATCCTGTTTCTTACAACTAGCAGATCAGATCAGAATAATTCTTTGATTAGTTAGTACCATGGTTCCCATCCTGGGGGGTTTTCGCCCCCTGGGGGTGTGGGACTAGGGTGTCAGGGGTATGGGACTTCTAGGGGCGTGGGACTGTCAGGGGTGTAGCCAACTGGTGTTAGAGAATAATTTATTTTGAATTGGGAGAGCAACTCATATCACCACATGCTGAAAATGTGGATGAAACAAATTTTTGGGGGTTTGAAAGGTCCAGGTGATTGCACCAGCGGTGTGAAGGCTGAAATAGATTGGGAACCACTTGAGTTAGTGTTTATTAATGAATTACTTCCCTTGTTTTATTCTAGATGCAACTACAAATGACTTTACTACAACAAGAAATTCATGATATTAAAACACAACTTGATGCCAGTTCGTCACATCGTATATCTCATAGTGAGGCTCATCTGATGCAGCGTATCGAGCAATTAAAGGAACAGTTCCGGGAGATTATGGTGGAATTAAGACGGAAACGCTCAGAAGAAAATGAGGCGGCAGTCGTTATATCTGATGATGTTTCCTTGGTAACTATTATATAAAGATCTCAATATCACCTTCTCAAAAAAAATAAAAATATCATGCAATACTATCTGTTCAAGGGACAGATTCGCCATTTCCAACAGTTGATTTTTACCGTGAATACGTGTATATGTAAATAGTCTTCAGAAATAGTAGAAATGTACGAAAATCATTCAAAAATATCTCAAACTAGGAATTTCACTTTCTATTTCTATAGATGTCTTTTCTATCTATCTCACCAATTATATGAAAATATTCCTTTGTGTTTTTTTAAAATGTAAAAATATTGAAAGAATACTTTTGCATAAAATGCAGGATTTCAAGGTTTTATTTTCACAAAATAATGGATGGGGAAAAAAATTTGCCACGAGGGACAACTGACTCACTATAATATTAAAGGTATACTACCACTTAGGATGACAAAAAAAAAATGTTACAAGTTTTTTTCAAGAATTATTTAGTTTAATAGATTTATTGTGTTATATAGAGATTCTGTTCTTTAGTCATGGTACCTGGTAAGTCTAACTGATGAATATATACTCTTATTGAGATGTGATGTCCATTCTAAGAGGTAGATTAACTTTAATAGGTTATATTAAATATATCCATTTTTGTTTATACTTCAGGAAGAAGAAATTGACGTTGATCGACCTCAACGACCTTTCAGACGACGAACGTTATCCATGTCGTCTCGGATGTCGACAGCCTCGGTATCATCCACGGTGCGCCCTCTATCAACTACAACATCCAATCAGCCTTCGCCAACTCATTCTCATCTTCCGGTTTGGCCTGAACTAGAGGTAGCGTAGTCGCTTGGAGCTGACGGCAGCGAACATTTCTAGCTCAATTTCTGTATTCATTCCTGTTAATATTTCTTACCACGAAATCCTTATATAAATACACCACCAGATTTCACAGATATCAGAATCTGGTAAAAAAATCCTACATGTTATAATATCTTAATATAATTAAATAATACTACAGGTATGATTACCAGAATCTGAGCTTGTTGTGGATTTATCTGAAGAAAATCTAAAATTTTCTAAGCTGGCACTAAGCTCTCCCCCTTGTCAGTGATGTAGGGTGTAAGTTGTTATGAAATAATATTCTACATCTTGACTGAAAATTGCCCTCTATACTAAAAAAATATTCCAAAAAGACAATATTTCGTTCTACCTTCTCCAGGAATCTTTCAGAATTGAAATTTAGAATTTGTGAATTTCTCCGAACAAGAGGCCTGGAAGATCAAAGATAAAGAAATTGAGCTAGAAATATCATTAGGCTTTTCACATGAAGTAGGAGAAAATATCTTATTTCTTTAAAAAAAAACAGGCTTTCAATTCTATGGCAAGAGAAGTCACCCAAAACATCTACAGATCATGATATAGACCTATTTTGTAAAAGGAGGCAACTAACTTAAAATAGTCCAAATACGTTGGATATTAAATCACCAGTTTCCGATTCTTCTTTTAAATATCAACAAACTTCATGTGGGAAGCCTACTTTATCTTTTTTTGATGTAACCTTTTAACTTTAACCTTTTGACCCCTGCTAGCTGCATAAATTATAACCAATCTGTGTGCTGCTGTAGAGCTGGCTTTCTGTTTGAAAGAATCATGTGAACCGTGACAATGATGTTATGTTTCTATGGTAATCATGAAACATGCTGCTACTCTTACCTTTTTAACAAACCTAAAATTAACAAAATAATATATTGAAAACTTTTTTCCTACAGTGGTATTTCTATGGGGGGCTGGCAGAGGGCATAGGGCAGGGGGCAGGGGGCATTGGACACACAACTAGCTCCTTACCCAGGAATCGGGAATCAAAAGTCTGTAGTCAACTTCTCATAAACTGTTAAAAGATTCACAGAAAAGTTTCTATCCACATACATTCATACTTAAAGGGACGGATGCGTCATTTTGGTGAGTTGATTTGAGTCTTGAATTTATGTAAGTAGTCTTCAGAAGTACTGGAAATGTTCGAAAATCTCAAAATTCCTTCAAATATACTTCAAACTAGGAATTTTACTCACTATTTCTATATATATCTTTTCTATATATCACAGAGTATCTTAAAATAACAAGTCGTCATTTTAACATTTAAACGCGGATAATTATGGATACACATGGATTTGAAGGCTCAAATTTCGACGGTGAACTGTGAACACTATTACTGATTGACTCAGCTAAAAAATTCCAGTTTCTGAGAGTAAAGTATGATTGGTCAAAAATAATAGCGCAACTGTCCCTTTTAATCGAATTATGATTTTAGAAATTTTTTAAAGTAAATTTGAACATCAGCTTCATTAGGGTAGAAATAACTAAATTAGTAGTAAAAGATGACTGAAATACATCATGTAATATGATATTTAATTTCATTAGAAAATTTTCTCAATTGGTCGTGAAATTATCAACTATTATATTTTTATCAAAACAAAGTCATTTTAAGACTAACAGTTCCATTTGAAGTTTATTGTCCAATTCATATGAAAATAATCAGTTAATTTGATTTACCTGTGAATGTATAAAGATAGTAAGAACTGTGAATGTATGAAGATAGTAAGAACTGTGAATGTATGAAGACAGTAAGAACTGTGAATGTATGAAGATAGTAAGAACTGTGAATGTATGAAGACAGTAAGAACTGTGAATGTATGAAGATAGTAAGAACTGTGAATGTATGAAGATAGTAAGAACTGTGAATGTATGAAGATAGTAAGACCTGTGAATGTATGAAGATAGTAAGAACTGTGAATGTATGAAGATAGTAAGAACTGTGAATGTATGAAGATAGTAAGACCTGTGAATGTATGAAGATAGTAAGAACTGTGAATGTATGAAGACAGTAAGAACTGTGAATGTATGAAGATAGTAAGAACTGTGAATGTATGAAGTCAGTAAGACCTGTGAATGTATGAAGATAGTAAGAACTGTGAATGTATGAAGATAGTAAG
>NW_008708336.1:0-1736 GCF_000327385.1 Lottia gigantea
AATCTGGATTTATCAAGTTATACATCATTGAACCTTTGATACTGTAGTCAGTGTGATACAGTTAATCAGTGGAAATAAATCTGGATTTATCAAGTTATACATCATTGAACCTTTGATACTGTAGTCAGTGTGATACAGTTAATCAGTGGCAATAAATCTGGATTTATCAAGTTATACATCATTGAATCTTTAGATACTGCAGTTAGTGGCAATTAATCTTGATTTATCAAGTCAGGTATCATTGAACCTCTGATACAGTTAATCAATTTACACATAAATAAGGTTTTATCCGTTTTTAAATTTCCTCATTATTGGATAAACCTAGTCTCTATATTCATGGTTTATCCAATTATTATTAAATCTGTACTTGTGCAAGTTCTTGTCAATTTAACTTTCGTTAAGAAATCGTTTTAACCACTAGGTAATTTTCTGCAATAACGTTTCGTTTTCTGGTTAATTGCTCAAGATTTTAAAAAAAAAACAAGAATAAAAAACCACATTTGCAACATTAACTACAGTAATTGTAATTGTAATTGTAATCGAAGCAGATTAATTTTGATCAGATCCCTGAGAATGGTCTGAAAAAATAAACAGAAATCCAATAACCCATTGAAGCAGACATAAGATTATAATACTAAAAGGCACCCAAACTGCAGCCAGACCGAATGGAGCCACACTCTCGAACAGATCAAAGGATAACAACCTGTTTTGTCAGGTATTGAATTTATTAGCATTGAAAAAAAAAGTTGTCAAAAATGCTCAATTTCAACTTTATATAACAAACGTTTTGCCAAAAATACATTCAAATACAAATCAGCGAATACATATCCAGCTCAACATATCTGAAACTTGTCAAACACAAAGCCAAACCAACAAATGTCCAAATACAAAATATTTTTGGTGTCATGATGGCTTGATATTATTAGTTGTAACCTGTAGAATAAGTAGGAGACATTTCTCAACAAAAAGGCGAGTATATTACTTAAATCCGTATAGTAGTTTTCTAACAGCTTTCAAAAGCATAATGAAATTTAGAAGTTTACATAAACTAAATATACAAAAAACTTACAAAAATTGGGTGGAGGAAACGCCCTACATCTTCATCTGTTCCTCTTCATCTGTTCCTCTTCATCTGTGAACAGGAGGTCTGATAAGTCAGGCCATGACCTCAGATCACTCCTATTGTGGCAGTGCTATTGCGGGTAGGTAAATTACCAGATGATTCACCCTTTCTAACCTAACAATAGACAACAATAAACTTCATCTTTTTTTTTAAATCAAACAATCTCAAGGAAATAAAATACTGTCAATTTTTGTAAATCTTTTTCTGGAGTACCAAGAGGTTTATAAACCTTGAAGAGGATTTGAACTCACAGCATCGAATAGATGTTTACACAGTTCCCAAGTTGTTAACCCCTTCAAGGACAAAAAAAAGGATCGAAAATTCAAAATGGTGAAGGATAAGGATAGCATTATGTGATATAAAGTCCACTTGCCTTGCGAGCTTCGGTGCCACGCCATAAGCACTTGACTTCTATTTGAAGCCCTATCTGTTTACACCTAAAATTAAAAACAATTCAAACATAAGTATACCAAGTTTCTCAAATTTGGCCAATTAAACACGATTGAAAAATAGTACATCCAATCAAAACAAGTTTACCAACAATAACCTTCAAGGGATTGTAGAGGTTTTCTAGCCTTTTAATGTGTATCACCATCTATTCGGAAATTCCAAT
>NW_008708336.1:7646-8869 GCF_000327385.1 Lottia gigantea
ACGAATAATAAACAGCTTCTAATTTCCATTTCAAAATATATAATCACTCATTTTTACAGAAAAACTCAAACTTGGTGTCATGTTATATTAATTTTAGAAATTTTGTAGATAAATTTCATATTAATCAATTATCATATTGTTTATCAATTCATTTATGTTAGATGAAAGTGGTTTAAAATTAAGTTGCATAATTATTATCATATTTCCTTTTTCATTAAGATTGTCAAATGTTTATATTCATTTGTGGTATTAGTCAAACCCAATAGCCATAGACCTGTTTACTTCAAAACAAACTATTACTATTACTAATTTACAACACATTCCTATCTTATATTTGTGAATGGGGCCCTGTTGGAGTCTTCTATCTAATGTTGTTTCTTTCAGATTTGCAGAACAAGCACAATTATTGTTTTCAAATGACTGTTCAATATCTATAACTTTTTGAATTATGACAGGGTATTATGAGCTAAAAAAAAAACAGTCACTATTTGAGCTCTAAAAAATTAGTTACTATTTAATCTCTAAATAATTAATAACTATTTGAGAACTAAAAATATCAGAAACCAAAAAATCAGCAACTGTTGTACAGCGAGTGGGAATTAATGGGTACACAGACCGACATGGGTGAAAATATCAGTTACAATTTCATATTCCATTTCAAACAGAATTATTACCCTGATGCCACTCTGCAACTGGGTGTGGCAACTTCAGGGAGTCCATATGGCTAATGTTTATTTTTTGTGATATTTCATAGAAATACATGTTAATGATTTTATAATTTCCTGGGTTGAATGGAAAGCCTAGTTTTTACACAGCCAAAATAGGATGGGGTGTGTTTTTGGTTGGATTGACTGGAATAATGAAGAAAGATGACTTATACAAGGTCGCATTCCTCAAAATATTGACACAGTGTCAGCAGATAGAGTTGTCTTGCTAGTGTGTTAAACCCATCATGTGATCATCTCTTGTTATCAAAATATGTTTGTCTGTCAAATTTGAACATAGGACATTATGCATGATTTGCCATATAAACATTCGTTAACAGAATTTCAAAAATATGATAACTTGAAACTTACGTGAGGAGCTTCCATGCCACACCATAAGCACGTCATTCATATATATTGAAGCTCTATCTGTATACAACTAAAACAAGAAATAGAAATATTAAAACCTATCATTAAATATTTCATACGTTATTTATTTCATCACCAATTATACACTGC
>NW_008708337.1:0-885 GCF_000327385.1 Lottia gigantea
AAGACACCAAACCAAAGGAAAAACGATTACAGAACGAATTGGAAGTTTTCCATAGGCCACAAAGAGCGATAATGCCAAGACCTAACTTTGCCAAATGGGGTTATTTTGCCCAAGTGTTGGGCCTTTTCCTGCTCGGTAGACCGCTAGCACTCGGTACAAGACACCAAATCAAAGGAAAAACCAATAAAGTAAGAATTGGAAGTTTCCCATAGGCCACATAGAGCGAAAATGCCAAGATCTAACTTTGCCAAATGGGGTTATTTTGCCCAAGTGTTGGGACTTTTCCTGCTCGGTAGACCGCCAACACTCGGTACAAGACACCAAACCAAAGGAAAAACGATTACAGAAAGAATTGGAAGTTTCCCTTAGACCACATAGAGCGAAAATGACAAGACCTAACTTTGCCAAATGGGGTTATTTTGCCCAAGTGTTGGGCCTTTTCCTGCTCAATAGACCGCCAGCACTCGGTACAAGACACCAAACCAAAGGAAAAACGATTACAGAACGAATTGTTAGTTTCCCATAGGCCACATAGAGCGAAAATGCCAAGACCTAACTTTGCCAAATGGGGTTATTTTGCCCAAGTGTTGGGCATTTTCCTGCTCGGTAGACCACCAGCACTCGGTACAAGACACCAAACCAAAGGAAAAACGATTACAGAAAGAATTGGAAGTTTCCCATAGGCCACATAGAGCGAAAATGCCAAGACCTAACTTTGCCAAATGGGGTTATTTTGCCCAAGTGTTGGGCCTTTTCCTGCTCGGTAGACCGCCAGCACTCGGTACAAGACACCAAACCAAAGGAAAAACGATTACAGAAGGAATTGGAAGTTTCCCATAGGCCACATAGAGCGAAAATGCCAAGACCTAACTTGCCAAATGGGGT
>NW_008708337.1:7619-8818 GCF_000327385.1 Lottia gigantea
GTGTTGGGCCTTTTCCGCTCGGTAGACCGCCATCACTCGGTACAAGACACCAAACCAAAGGAAAAACAATACGGAAAGAATTGGAAGTTTCCCTTAGGTCACATAGAGCGAAAATGCCAAGACCTAACTTTGCCAAATGGGGTTATTTTGCCCAAGTGTTGGGCCTTTTCCTGCTCGGTAGATCGCCAGCACTCGGTACAAGACACCAAACCAAAGGAAAAACGATTACAGAACGAATTGGAAGTTTCCCATAGGCCACAAAGAGCGATAATGCCAAGACCTAACTTTGCCAAATGGGGTTATTTTGCCCAAGTGTTGGGCCTTTTCCTGCTCGGTAGACCGCCAGCACTCGGTACAAGACACCAAATCAAAGGAAAAACCAATAAAGTAAGAATTGGAAGTTTCCCATAGGCCACATAGAGCGAAAATGCCAAGACCTAACTTTGTCAAATGGGGTTATTTTGCCCAAGTGTTGGGCCTTTTCCTGCTCGGTAGACCGCCAGCACTCGGTACAAGACACCAAATCAAAGGAAAAACCAATAAAGTAAGAATTGGAAGTTTCCCATAGGCCACATAGAGCGAAAATATCAAGACCTAACTTTGCCAAATGGGGTTATTTTGCCCAAGTGTTGGGACTTTTCCTGCTCGGTAGACCGCCAGCACTCGGTACAAGACACCAAACCAAAGGAAAAACGATTACAGAAAGAATTGGAAGTTTCCCTTAGGCCACATAGAGCGAAAATGACAAGACCTAACTTTGCCAAATGGGGTAATTTTGCCCAAGTGTTGGGCCTTTTCCTGCTCGGTAGACCGCCAGCACTCGGTACAAGACACCAAACCAAAGGAAAAACGATTACAGAAAGAATTGGAAGTTTCCCATAGGCCACATAGAGAGAAAATGCCAAGACCTAACTTTGCCAAATGGGGTTATTTTGCCCAAGTGTTGGGCCTTTTCCTGCTCGGTAGACCGACAGCACTCGGTACAAGACACCAAACCAAAGGAAAAACGATTTCAGAAAGAATTGGAAGTTTCCCATAGGCCACAAAGAGCGAAAATTCCAAGACCTAACTTTGCCAAATGGTTTTATTTTGCCCAAGTGTTGGGCCTTTTCCTGCTCGGTAGACCGCCAGCACTCGGTACAAGACACCAAACCAAAGGAAAAACCATTACAGAAAGAATTGGAAGTTTCCCACGTCCA
>NW_008708337.1:16382-17790 GCF_000327385.1 Lottia gigantea
CACCAAACCAAAGGAAAAACGATTACTGAAAGAATTGGAAGTTTCCCATAGGCCACATAGAGCGAATGTGCCAAGACCTAACTTTGCCAAATGGGGTTATTTTGCCCAAGTATTGGGCCTTTTCCTGCTCGGTAGACCGCCAGCACTCGGTACAAGACACCAAACCAAAGGAAAAACAATTACAGAAAGAATTGGAAGTTTCCCTTAGACCACATAGAGCGAAAATGTCAAGACCTAACTTTGCCAAATGGGGTTATTTTGCCCAAGTGTTGGGCCTTTTCCTGCTCGGTAGATCGCCAGCACTCGGTACAAGACACCAAAGCAAAGGAAAAACGATTACAGAAAGAATTGGAAGTTTCCCATAGGCCACAAAGAGCGATAATGCCAAGACCAAACTTTGCCAAATGGGGTTGTTTTGCCCAAGTGTTGGGCCTTTTCCTGCTCGGTAGACCGCCAGCACTCGGTACAAGACACCAAACCAAAGGAAAAAAAATTACAGAAAGAATTGGAAGTTTCCCGTAAACCACATAGAGCGAAAATGCCAAGACCTAACTTTGCCAAATGGTTTTATTTCGCCCAAGTGTTGGGCCTTTTCCTGCTCGGTAGACCGCCAGCACTCGGTACAAGACACCAAACCAAAGGAAAAACGATTACAGAAAGAATTGGAAGTTTCCCATGGGCTACAAAGAGCGAAAATGCCAAGACCTAACTTTGCCAAATGGTTTTATTTTGCCCAAGTGTTGGGCCTTTTCCTGCTCGGTAGACCGCCAGCACTCGGTACAAGACACCAAACCAAAGGAAAAACGATTACAGAACGAATTGGAAGTTTCCCATAGGCCACATAGAGCGAAAATGCCAAGACCTAACTTTGCCAAATGGGGTTATTTTGCCCAAGTGTTGGGCCTTTTCCTGCTCGGTAGACCGCCAGCACTCGGTACAAGACACCAAACCAAAGGAAAAACGATTACAGAAAGAATTGGAAGTTTCCCATAGGCCACATAGAGCGAAAATGCCAAGACCTAACTTTGCCAAATGGGGTTATTTTGCCCAAGTGTTGGGCCTTTTCCTGCTCGGTAGACCGCCAGCACTCGGTACAAGACACCAAACCAAAGGAAAAACGATTACAGAAAGAATTGGAAGTTTCCCATAGGCCACATAGAGCGAAAATGCCAAGACCTAACTTTGCCAAATGGGGTTATTTTGCCCAAGTGTTGGGCCTTTTCCTGCTCGGTAGACCGCCCGCACTCGGTACAAGACACCAAACCAAAGGAAAAACGATTACAGAAAGAATTGGAAGTTTCCCATAGGCCACATAGAGCGAAAATGCCAAGACCTAACTTTGCCAAATGGTGTTATTTTGCCCAAGTGTTGGGCCTTTTCCTGCTCGGTAGACCGCCAGCACTCGGTA
>NW_008708337.1:25860-27929 GCF_000327385.1 Lottia gigantea
TTGGAGTTTCCCAGTCCACATAGAGCGAAAATGCCAAGATCTAACTTTGCCAAATGGGGTTATTTTGCCCAAGTGTTGGGCCTTTTCCTGCTCGGTAGACCGCCATCACTCGGTACAAGACACCAAACCAAAGGAAAAACATTTACAGAAAGAATTGGAAGTTTCCCTTAGGTCACATAGAGCGAAAATGCCAAGACCTAACTTTGCCAAATGGGGTTATTTTGCCCAAGTGTTTGGCCTTTTCCTGCTCGGTAGACCGCCAGCACTCGGTACAAGACACCAAACCAAAGGAAAAACGATTACAGAAAGAATTGGAAGTTTCCCATAGGCCACATAGAGCGAAAATGCCAAGACCTAACTTTGCCAAATGGGGTTATTTTGCCCAAGTGTTGGGCCTTTTCCTGCTCGGTAGACCGCCAGCACTCGGTACAAGACACCAAACCAAAGGAAAAACGATTACAGAAAGAATTGGAAGTTTCCCATAGGCCACATACAGCGAAAATGCCAAGACCTAACTTTGCCAAATGGGGTTATTTTGCCCAAGTGTTGGGCCTTTTCCAGCTCGGTAGACCGCCAGCACTCGGTACAAGACACCAAACCAAAGGAAAAACGATTACAGAAAGAATTGGAAGTTTCCCATAGGCCACAAAGATCGAAAATGCCAAGATCTAACTTTGCCAAATGGTGTTATTTTGCCCAAGTGTTGGGCCTTTTCCTGCTCGGTAGACCGCCAGCACTCGGTACAAGACACCAAACCAAAGGAAAAACGATTACTGAAAGAATTGGAAGTTTCCCATAGGCCACATACAGCGAAAATGCCAAGACCTAACTTTGCCAAATGGGGTTATTTTGCCCAAGTGTTGGGCCTTTTCCAGCTCGGTAGACCGCCAGCACTCGGTACAAGACACCAAACCAAATGAAAAACAATTACAGAAAGAATTGGAAGTTTCCCTAAGGCCACATAGAGCGAAAATGCCAAGACCTAACTTTGCCAAATGGGGTTATTTTGCCCAAGTGTTGGGCCTTTTCCTGCTCGGTAGACCGCCAGCACTCGGTACAAGACACCAAACCAAAGGAAAAACGATTACAGAAAGAATTGGAAGTTTCCCATAGGCTACAAAGAGCGAAAATGCCAAGACCTAACTTTGCCAAATGGGTTTATTTTGCCCAAGTGTTGGGCCTTTTCCTGCTCGGTAGACCGCCAGCACTCGGTACAAGACACCAAACCAAAGGAAAAACGATTACAGAACGAATTGGAAGTTTCCCATAGGCCACATAGAGCGAAAATGCCAAGACCTAACTTTGCCAAATGGGGTTATTTTGCCCAAGTGTTGGGCCTTTTCCTGCTCGGTAGACCGCCAGCACTCGGTACAAGACACCAAACCAAAGGAAAAACGATTACAGAAAGAATTGGAAGTTTCCCATAGGCCACATAGAGCGAAAATGCCAAGACCTAACTTTGCCAAATGGGGTTATTTTGCCCAAGTGTTGGGCCTTTTCCTGCTCGGTAGACCGCCAGCACTCGGTACAAGACACCAAACCAAAGGAAAAACGATTTCAGAAAGAATTGGAAGTTTCCCATAAGCCACATAGAGCGAAAATGCCAAGACCTAACTTTGCCAAATGGGGTTATTTTGCCGAAGTGTTGGGCCTTTTCCAGCTCGGTAGTCCGCCCGCACTCGGTACAAGACACCAAACCAAAGGAAAAACGATTACAGAAAGAATTGGAAGTTTCCCATAGGCCACATAGAGCGAAAATGCCAAGACCTAACTTTGCCAAATGGTGTTATTTTGCCCAAGTGTTGGGCCTTTTCCTGCTCGGTAGACCGCCAGCACTCGGTACAAGACACCAAACCAAAGGAAAAACGATTACTGAAAGAATTGGAAGTTTCCCATAGG
Source organism: Lottia gigantea (assembly GCF_000327385.1). Lineage (NCBI taxonomy): Eukaryota > Metazoa > Mollusca > Gastropoda > Lottiidae > Lottia > Lottia gigantea. The sequence goes on from NW_008708337.1 coordinate 27,760, forward strand.
CCACATACAGCGAAAATGCCAAGACCTAACTTTGCCAAATGGGGTTATTTTGCCCAAGTGTTGGGCCTTTTCCAGCTCGGTAGACCGCCAGTACTCGGTACAAGACACCAAACCAAATGAAAAACAATTACAGAAAGAATTGGAATTTCCCTAAGGCCACATAGAGCGAA